>NC_051161.1:157455344-157675343 GCF_013339745.2 Dermacentor silvarum
GTCAGCCTCACCTTCTAGAGGTTTAATAAGCTGCAGTATATCAGCAATAAAAGGCCGAAATCTTTGTTTCTCCCACGGGAACATCAGTAATCCGGCCCATTGCCTGTGCTACTATTTTTCTGGTGGTGCGCATGCACTTACCTTGATTTGTACGATATAGTTCTATGATGTCATTTAGCATGCAAATATACAGGGCGTTTCATTTTCGCTGAACCAAATTTTTAAAGATTGCCTGTGGCAGATAGCGCCATTATAATCCTTGATCTAAACTACTCGATGAGGTGGCCATTATTTCCACGAGAAAGCAAAACGCCTAATTGAAGAATTAACATTATTATGCTAATTAACGTTTTAATTAATTATTTTATGGCACATCTTTCAATCTACGAATTATAGCCGTCGAGTTCGCAAGGCATATCCACCTGGAACGAATTCTCAGTACTAAACCAGTTTCGAGATAATAATTTTCAAAGTGTCCGACGAAATCAATCGAATCACATCAATTTATTGTCCAGTTTACATGCTGGACGGTCATTTTGGACTAAAACCTACATATGTAGCTGGGCACGCCATGTAATGCGTAGGATGAATAACCGGTGGACCATTAGGGTTACAGAATGGATACCTAGAGAAGGAAAGCGCAGTCGAGGTCGACAGAAAACCAGATGGGATGATCAAGTTAGGAAATTTGCAGGCGCAAGTTGAAAACAGCTAGCGGAAGACAGGGGTAAGTGGAGATCACAGGGAGAGGCCTTCGTCCTGCAGTGGACATGAATAGGCTGATGATGATGATGATGATGATGATGATGATGATGATGATGATGATGATGATGATGATGATGATGATGATGTAGCTTGACGTGACCCAAAAGACCAGGCAAGGCAATAGTACAGCAAACAGTGTGCACACATGCACAATAATTCACATATATTTCCAGCTGTCGTTGGAATTCCTCATAGACGAAATAGCTATGAACGGAAAGACAAAGAATATTTGCGCCACGGCGAGTTAACAGAATTGGAAAAACTTTTAACAGAATGCATTTTAAACAACACTACAATAACAATACTAGCTATACAAAACAACGCAACACCACCTATACAACATAGCATGAGACTGAATTTTACAAGATCAACATTTGCTAAGAAAACGAAACAGGATTTACATTATATACTCAGAACCATACACAAAGGCAGAATAATAATCACATCAGATACACTACAAGCGACCAAAATGTCAGCTGAGTTCTTTCTACTGAAATTACCGCCATTTTGTATCTGTTCAAAGTGAATGGTAGGTAATCTATTAACGACTGAAGCTTATAGAGTGTTCTGAAGTATGGAATGGACCATATCTCAGGATTTCTTGTGTTCACATTAATGCGACGACGCTCTAGGGATGCTAATTGTTTTATGTAGTTCCAAGCTAATTCAGACATTGATGGCCTAATTGAATATTTAACATAATTACGCGAATTAACTTTTTAATTAATTATTTTACGGCACATCTTTCAATCTACGAATTATAGCCGCTGAGTTCGCAAGGCGTATCCACTTCGAACGAATTCTCAGGACTGAACCAGTCTCGATTTACTCACTTTCAAAGTGTCCGACGAAATGCATGGGCGTTCCAGTTAACCTTTTGAGGAAAACGCTGTTTTATGCATTGAAGCACAAAAGTAACTGGCCTTAGCGCTAAAATAATGCCATAGTATTAAAACTGGTAATAGTGCGATCGCAAAAGCGGCAACATGGAAATGGTTTCAGGAGTGGTTCTTTGTATAATTTATTTTTCCTTACGCGGAAACAATGTTTGTTTTTGCGGAAAAGAAAAAAAAAATTAGCGTAGCTTGCACTGGCGGCGCAATGCTAAAGAGACAGCAGAGAAGATGGGCACCAGCTAGTCCTGGCTTCTGGGCTAGGCTAAGCACTACCAAGTCATCCCCAGCATTTCCCGGAATCGATTTATTATTGATTGATTATCAATTAGCTATTGATTGGCTATCGATTGTCTATTGCAAGATATTGGCCACGTATTTGGGATAGGTTAAGCACTACCAACCTAACCGAATTTATTGATTATTGATAAATAATCGATTAGCTATTGATTCGCTGTCGATTGGCTATCGTAACGTATTGGCCACGTATTTGGGCTAGGCTAAACTCATCCCCAGCGTTTTCGGGAATTTATTGAATATTGATCGATTATCGACTAGCTATTGATTGGCTATCAATTTCCTATCGATATGCAATTAGTCCCCACCATTCTTAGCTAGACTTAACTAGGCTCAGCTTCGCTAGTTCACAGGTGTATGTGCTACTGCGCTTGGACCCTTTCTGCACTGCTGCCAGGATCGGCCGACATTTTTGGATTCAGCGGACACATTAGACCCGGCTGAAACACCTCCGCTGTTAAAAATGAGAACTCCATCTGTTTTACTATTTTCTTTGATAAGATATAGTCATCTCATAAGATATACAGTCAAGAGAACGGTGTGGATCTGAGAACAAACGCGGATAACCGATATTCTAGTTGACATTAAGCGGAAAAAATGGAGCTGGACAGGCCATGTAATGCGTAGGATGGATAACCGATGGACCATTAGAGCTACAGAATGGATACCAAGAGAAGGGAAGAGCAGTCCAGGACGGCAGAAAACTAGGTAGGGTGATGAAGTTAGGAAATTCGCAGGCGCAAATTGGAATCAGCTAGCGCAAGACAGGGTTAATTGGAGATCGCAGGGAGAGGCCTTCGTCCTGCAGTGGACATAAATATAGGCTGATGATGATGATGACAGTCATCTTGCACGTGTCACTTCAGCTTGGCACAGAATGCATTGAAACATGCAATGCATAACGGTCGCGTGTGTTCGAAGGCCTAATTAGGCCCTTCAATGAGCGGGCCCGAGTCTGGCCCGGGCCCGTGGCTTCAAGCCCGAGCCCGGCCCGGGCTTTAACGCCGCTTTAAGCCCGGGCCCGGCCCGAGCCCGCCGACAAACGCTTCGGGCGGCCCGGCCCGTGCAGTGCTCTACTCTGTGGCAGACGCCACTTGCTCGCTATGTTTAGGCTTGGTCCGGCTCCGCTCGCAAAACATGGTGCGCACGTTACCGTATGCGGTAACGTATGGTAAAACTAAAAGGGGAAAGAAATTGAGATCCAAGCTAAGTGACAAATTGTGTCCAGTCAGTTTTAAAAACCATTAACTCAATGCATCATTCTGACGGACCACGGCGACGCGCCCGCCTGGCCATTAGCGCGGCGCGCTCCGGGACGCCATGCAAAAAATGGGGAGGCTGCGGCGCTAGGGCGCAGTAGAGTGTAAAACCCCTCAATGAAGAAAAGTAGCGCCATCTCCTCTTTCCTCCTCCTGCGCCGGCGTTCACTCTCTCTTCTGTCGACCGTGGCTCCCCCTACGCGGTGCATGTTCTAGCTGACGCTCTCCGAATGAAACTCTGTGGCTACGTATCGCTCGCGCTCTTGAACTCGTATTTTGATCGGAATTTTTCGCGTTATGTTATGACTGGCTGCCGAAACAACGAGAGGACGCATAAATGCCGTTGCGCTTAGATGGCTGTACTATTAGCGGTGATACAGTGAGCCTAAAGCCTCTAAGTCGGGCTTTAACTTAGCCATGCCATGCGCGACTTCGGCGTTGGTTGACCTGGCGCCGTCATCTCCGCGTTTCAGTAGCTCCAGTCCCTCGTTGGCCAGCGGCTAACGTGCACAGCGGGCCTCTAACAATGACTACGCTTCGGGAGTGAATGATCCACCAGCTGTATATATGCAGTTGTCTTACAGGTTTCACTGACTAGTGAGCTACCGATCATTCGGCGGAAACGGTCCGTTGATAATGAGGCTAGTGGCTTCGCTCGCTTGCAGGAAGCCTTACACTACTCCACACATTTTTTTCTTCTTTTTTTGCGGACTTGAGTAGCGCGGCAGCGGTCATCTTACAGGTGTATGCGAGGCTGCTTTTGCGGATCATATTGCCGCTTGCATGTGCTGCGCGCGGGTCCGAGAAATTCTACCCTGCGTATTGTATCTACTATCTTATCAAATGCAGAGCAGAAACGATGAGTTAACATCCAGGTTTGTCCTGGCCACTGACAAAGCCACGCAGGAATGAGTTAACTCTATAATCAAGGGTGTTGCAATGTGGATAGCATTGCTGCCAGCAGACGGTAATGTCTTTGAAGTGCACGGTGTATTCTAACATTTGGCAGGCGGCTTCTTCGGCTTCAGCTGCTTCCGGTGAACGAAGAGCGATGGAATGGCTTGACGCTTCAATTTTTTTGTGCCACAGCTCTGCAGAATCACCGGCTCAAATTGATCACCCGTGAAGGGATCCTGCGCAAACGTGAAATCAGAAAACAAGGTCACCGTAAAACCTCGCTCCTTCAAGTATAAGGTGTAACGCAACATTCCCGGCACAAGTTATTATCGCCGGGAAGTCTTGTGTACGGTGTTCCTTTTTTAGCTCGCCGCCAGCACAGGTACTTATCTCTTGTTCTGCTACATATCGCCGGGAAGTCTTGTATACCGTTTTCCTTTTTTAGCTCGCCGCCAGCACAGGTCCTTATCTCTTGTTCTGCTACGCGATACACGACTAGAATACTGAGCACGCTTTTCACGCACAGCACTTTCTACCATTTTCGAGATAGTTATCGGTCCTCGAGGATCTAGGACGATAGCGACAAGTTTTAGCGACAAGAACATTGATCTCCGCCGACCACCGAGTTGAGTTTTTGCTGAAGGTGCAAAGTCGCCCTAACTAAATAGCCCTAATCGTCTTTCCGCAGGTAAGCGCCCATTTTTCCCTACGTACCGTCACCGCTTCGTAACATACTGCGATACACTCAAAACGTGCCGTTCGCATACATTCAGGCCACACAAACACAACGCCATGGATTGTATAACCGAGTCAACAAAAACCACGTGCGTTTGAGGACAAGATGAAATCCGGCCACGAAAGTTGCAAATGCAACGGAACATGCAGCGCGAACAGTGCGGCACTTAGGAGGGAGAAAAACTAACGAAGCCTCACACAGCAAGTGGCAGCATGTGAGATTAGGGATTATTGAATAATCCCTCCCTAACCTCACACAGCCGGGACCATTGTGCTGGGTTGAAATCAGCGCGGCTGATTCTTTGAAGCCAGACCTTCCTCTGCGCCGCGTCTCGCTACGCTGATGGAATCCGGAAGAGTCGCTTGCCGTCTGTTTCGCATGTTCTGCACCCGAATGCCGAGCAACACGGCATCGCGAACACTACGACTTAAAAGCGCAAAGGAGACGCGATGCGTGGTGCCTCCATAAACGGCTCGCAATGGTCTGGCACCGCGATGGCCGCGGGAGCAAAAAACAAGCAAGAAAAAAAAAGCGTGCGAGAGCACGTGACAGCATTCGGCCAATCGGAGGACCGAGCGCCGAGAGAACGGGCAGGAGAGGAGGAAAGCGGCAATCTTCAAAAGATGTCGCTACTTTTTTTTTATCGAGGGGTTTTAGTAGAGTGTACTAGACAATGGTCGAGTGGGCCGAACGGCGCTCTGCCGCTGAGGCGCCGCGTGTGGAAAAATAGTGCGAGGGCGCTGCGAGTGAACTGGATTGGGGCGGAGACGCGCTCCGCGGCATATTCAACGTACTTTCGCTGCGGGCAGGCAGGCAGGCAAATAACTTTATTATTATCCGGAGGCGGCGCTCGACCCCCATTAGGGGGTGACACCGGTGGGCCACTCCCACGACGGGACGGGGAGGTTAAACTCCACGGCCATGTCGCGGGCCCTCTGGATGGCCCTAAGCTGGTCTCTTTTGTCTTGGCTAGTGAGAAGATAGTTCCAGTCCGCCTCCGTAGAGGGAGACTCGCTGCTCTCGCGCAACGTAGGGCATTGCCACAGCATGTGTTGTAAGCAGGCGCGTAGCCAGGGGGGGGGGGGGGGGGGGCTGATGGGGCTTCAGCCCCCCCCCCCCCGAAATTTTTTCGTGCTGGCATGCACCGCCGACCAAAACTACCACCGACGCCGACAATCATTCTGGATTTTGTCTACAATGTCCTTTTCACGCTCGAAAGGACATTTCGGCACGAACATTGCGAACTCGGGCTGGATTTCCTGACAACGCCCTTGCACCTGGAGTCACGTAACGCAAGGAGCCCCATCCGAGCACAAACTTTCAACGGCTTTTCGATAGCGACCGCGCGCGTTGCGGCATCTCGCAGCGGCCGCGGAATATACGGAGTGCATGGATTTCAATTACGAAACTTTATGGGTATAAAGTTCTCATAAACTTTTGACGCGAAAGGTGCGCTGACATTTCCAAAGGCATGCTTTAAAAGATTTTCAATTCTAGAACTTTATGGGGTTAATGTTCTTATAAACTTGGGCCAACATGCGCGCACTGGAACGCTCGTGTCCAAGCCGTTCCATAAATGGAAGCGCGCGCTCGCAATCTCCCACACACACGAAAATACTAAATATCACCGTGACTGTCAGCTAGCAGCTGATAATTTTCTCCAAACATTTTCAGGAAGCGTGCCCAATGTGATTGATCAGCTGGACCAGGGCAGGCAAAGTAAAATATGAGAAAACAGAAGAAAGTGAACGGCCTATTATTGAGGATTTTTTTTTTTTTTTTTGCGGGCGACAAGGTCTGGCTCTCCGTGGCCACAGGGACAGGGGCCCTATGGATTTAAGCAATGCCCCTGCTGAAAATACAGGCATTTTCAGAGTGCTTCTTCGCATGCGAGCTGATTGTGGAGATACATTTCTGAAGAACCATTTGGAAAGTTGCCCCAGTATTGCCTCGTATTTAAGCCCAGACGCACAAAACCAAATTATAGAAATTTGTGGTGACATTATCAAAGAAAGCTTAGATTCAAAAGCAGGCTGCTTCTCCATACTTCCTGACGAAACGACGGACATCGCTGGAATCGAACAGCCTACTCTTCCTGCAAGGTACCTAAACAAGTATGCCAACGACATCAAGGGAGTGTTTTAGGTTTTAACACCGGAATAGATGCCCATCTCTCACGGCGACAGCAGGTTCTATTTAAATGTGTAAATACTGCTGCAGCTTCTAGTCACCCTTCCAGTGCAATACCAGGAATTAGGGACATTTCGTACAGTTTCGTTTTTTCGCCACCACGTGGCGTATCGACCTTAAAGAATTCGAAATTCCCGCTATGACGTATGCTATGACGCTCAACTAAAGAAAGCGCAATAAAAAGAAACACACCCTGAAGCTGTCGCTTCACCTCGGTGCTTGGAAACGAGCGCGCTTGTGTATCAGCGTTATCTCGAAGACGGCCAGCTACTTGCTCTACTGACAATGAATGGACGGTTTTGCTAGACACCTGGCCAGAAAGCTCGTCCGCATTCTGGAGAGATGTCTGGCCAAGATAAAGACTCCCGCGAAGATTCCGTTGAATATATTTTTTTTCCTTGAGCACACTTTTTATTTGTGCACCACTGCGGCCACGGTCTTCCGTATACGTCAGGGTTCTGTTTCATGGGTTTCCTAAAGAACTGGCGTGATCCATTGTTTAAGAGGAAGCTTTAGCTCGGGCCTATCTTCGATGCCGGATTCTCAAATACAAATAAAATGCAGGAATGCTTTTATGAGAAAACCGCTGAACCGATTTGAATGAAATGTGTTGCATTAAGAGGGAAAGTTAAATTGCAGTGACTGCAGCAAATAGAATTTTCGTTTAGATAGTGTAATGTTTTCAAAGAATCGCAGGATATTCGTAAATTTGAAAAAAAATAGAAGCACGAAGTTTCCAAATCCGCAACTCAACCATTAAAAACAAATATGGCATTTCTATAAACTGCACCCGTTGGAGCATCAAAAGCCAACAATTTTTTTTGCTATACCTTAAAACTTACGTGAATTTGTTATAATGTTTGGAAGGGTTTTGCAAATGCAACATTCACAACATAGTGGTATTTTTCAGGATGATGTATGATATATGATTGCTATCCGCTTTGGATGTATTATTAGGTGCAGTTTACAGAATTCCGATATCATTTTTAGCTGCTAAGGTACATAGCTGTATAAGTCAAGTTTTCTTTTTCGAAATTTGGCAATTCTTTAAAATTTTACGTAAAAAAAGTAGACGGCCTATAATAAAATATCCCTTTCTGCATTCACTACATTAAATTTTTTTTTCTAAATTCAACATAACTCGTCAGATTTAGTGCATCGATTGCTATGAAAAACTATTGCCGATTTCCCATGTATTTCGATAAGAGCCCCCAAGCTCAATGTTCCCCCTAAGTTCGAGCTTCAATAATATACTTGTTGGTAAGATACGTTTGTAAACGTGTGATCGTGGCCTAATGAGCTAGAGCACCGGCGTACTGAGCTCAACGGCCGAGGATATGTTTGTAAAGCGTCCTGGGAAGGAATAGGAGAAAAGAAAGGGAGAAGGCTGGTATGTTATTCAGAAGCGTGCCTGGTTGGCTAAATATTACTAAATGCTTTGGTGGTCATACCACCTTACGTTCCATCAGCATAATTTCTATTTCATTCCGCTTGTATTGTGCAATTATTGTCAATCAATCGGGATTAGAACACCGGCGTCATGGCATTGTATTCCGTCGCAATTATTTATTGCTATAACTTCAGAATCATCTCATCGTCGTCATGCAGTCGTCCTTATATGCCTTCGTCGTTCTATCGACATCATTCCTACCTTGTAATTCTATCGTCGTCACTGCATGCACCGTCGGCCTGCGGTCCTTGTTCTACCATCGTGAGGTAACATTGGCGAGCGATAGTCATAACAAAGCGGGTCAATCAGGGAGACAGTGCATGGCCGCATATATCCGAATCACTTGAAACATCAGGGGAAACACTACGGATTCTAAATAAAGGTGTCTTAGCTAACACGGTGTGTCGCTTCTTGCTCGCTAGATTGTGTGAATGTTAATCGCATTAACTTCCACAATCATCTTAACATGGGTTCTGCAGGAATTCTTTCGTCTTCGCAACACTAACGAACTCTTTATTTATTTATTTATTTATTTATTTATTTATTTATTTATTTATTTATTTCAAAATACCTTACAGGCCCCATGAGGGGCATTGAGTAAGGGGGGAATTACTGCAAGACAGTTTTACACCTGAATTCCAATACTCGAGGACCACAAAAATGAGCAGAAATCATCGTCGCAAAACAGGATACAAATGAAGAAGACGCGTTAGCGTACAAAACATCAGCCAAATATTATCACGCATATTGCTCACGCACATATCGAATATCGTGTAAAAATGTGTATTTCAAAGTATGAAAGAAAAGAAACAATACAAACAATACGTAGATAAACAGAAATAACAGTTCAAGGTAGTGTACAAAATACCAGATAAATGCATATAATCAAACATTGTGTAAGAAAAGTTTACTTTAAAGCATGAATAGGAAACAATAGTCAGCGTGACGTTACATACAAATAGAGAGCATGACATACAGAATGACACATTTTTAGGACAGAAACTGCAAGTTCAGGAGTTTCCTAAATTTATCTCTGTCCGTTTGCACGACAGCGCTGTCAGGGAGGGAATTCCACAAGCGGATGGCTCGTGGCAAAGCCGACATATTAAATGCATCAGTGTTTCCGTAGATGCGAGTGAAACTTTATTCAGTTGTCGTGATATACAACTTGCACGTTCCAGCAGCAAAGACGATGACTTCAATTGATGAACATATTTATGGAACAACGACTGCAATGCCACGTCACGACGACTACTTAATGCAGGGAGCGAAAGGTCAAGTTTGATTCGAGTATTTGCTTGACTGCCTACTGTAATTGCGGGAAACGAAACGACTAGCTCGGTTTTGGATGGCTTCTAACATGCAGATTAGGTACTCGTGATGAGGAGACCAAATCGGGGACGCGAACTCGAGCTGTGGACGGACGAACGTTAGGAAGGCTAACTTGCGAATATCAGATGGAGAATTGCGTAGGTTGCGACGAATGTACCCTAGTGTTTTTGAACCATTAGCGCATATGTTTGTTATATGAGAGGCCCAGGAAATATTTGGTGCAAGATGAACGCGTAGATATTTGTACAGTGATGCTTCGGATACCAGATCCGCATTTATATAATAAGTTCCCAGACATTGTTCCCAGCCTATTTACACCTCGAATTCCTAGAGGTGATCGTGCTCAGGCATGCGACGGACGACCCGAAGTTTGATGGAGGTAGCGGTATGATTTCGACAGCGGCGCCGCCAATCGACAAGGGGAAACACATTTGGATGGGTGGGAATAGCGGCAAAAGGCACACTTCTAGAGTTGCTAGGCATCACAGATTCGAATCAACCTGTCAAAGAGTTGGAAATATATATGCATTGCACTAGCGCTAAAGAAATGGAAAACTATTGGATTGGTGTGAGACTCGCTGCCAAAACATTCATTAGACTGTTTCAGGTATCCGAGATATCCTTAACGGGAATCAATGAGATGAGTTTCGATTGAGCTCGTTACATTTTTCAAAAGCGGAAGACGAGCATAGAGGCAGAGTCGACTACAATATTTTGTTGCTGCACAAAAATATCTAGATTTTCGGCGCCATCATTTTAAAGGAAAAACAAAAATTAAATAAGTTTTCAAGAATTACTTAGAGTACCTCGATAAAATTGTAGCAAATAAATTCTGAAAAGTTCCTTTGCAACTTCTTTGTATCTTAAGGCACAGGGCAACTTACTACTGGTTTCCATTAATTTTCTTCGTTATATTTTCAAGCGAGTTGAATATTCTGTCGTAGGTTAATTCACAATTAGCCCAACTAATTAAACTGAGACATTCAAGTGTATATTGTTCTTAGACAAATGCTTTAAGTCTACGCGGATGCTGCAAAATTTCTCAACATTGGGGAGGGGAATATGAAAAACAAAATAGAAATGCAGAGCATTTTACTGCCTCAGTAAATTTTTATTTTGAATGCTATTTCCACTCGTTAAGTAACTCAACCCTCGTGTTCGCAGCCTTTTATATGTTTTTGAAAGCACTAGGTGCGTTGTCTGCGAATTTACCTGAATAAGCAAGCAGATCATACTTTAATCTGGGCGGAGAAAAAAAAAACAAGGAAAGCCTACGTTGTAGATGCACTGTACTGAAACACAATTAGACAGAGCCTAAATTTGCATATATTTCTAAACAAGGATGCCTAAATTGTCGATTAAAAAATTGACATAATTATAATGAAGCCGAATAAAGCAATAAAAATGACATGTTCCGTGTGAAAATACGATGAGCGTTAGCCTTGTGGGTCAGCAATTTCTGTTTAATGAAAAACAAAAATCTTCTAGTGGCCGTACATTATCGTATTCCTGAAAGCAAGTAATCAGCGTATCTAAATTTACATTCGCGCGAAAATTATTGGCTCGAGTTTCATCACTGTATCCGAATGACGGTATGAGATTCAAAAGTGAGATTAAATGGCGGGCCGCGACGTGTACGGTGGTGTTCACCTATGCCTTCGCTATAGTATGTTGGTGCACTCTTTAAAGCATGAGCATGGTGATCAACCGATGTGCTTTTCTACAACTTCATCCCTAAATGTGTAAGCCGCGGTTCTGCCACTCCCGGTGGTTGTTAGCCTCATCCCTCCCTATTTTCTTAACTGTCGAGTGTATAGTTTGTTTTCATACCAAATATTCACATAATAATTTGTGCGTGTTCGGTAGTAATGAAATGTTTATTTCTCTCACAGTTAAATTAACAAGTAACCAGCAAGAAGGGATGCAGGGCAAAAACCTGCTTTCACGCAGCTTGAAGACCACCCGGCGGCCGTTGATCACATGACAATATCTTCACAATAATCGAGAACTCGAGCTAGCTTCGTATAGGCAAAAAGGCTAATGGGTCGAACAGAACCGGGCCGGCCGAAGTATGATACTTTCGGGCTCGGGTCAGGCCCGGACTTGAAAAACCGGCCCGTGCAGTGCTCTACCTCAGATAGATTCCCATACCGTCACGTAGTAGTGACGTTGAAGTAAACAGCCGTAAAACTGTGTATGACGAAACTGATTCTTTATTGGGCGAACATGTGCCCACAAAAGCAAACTACACTTGAAGCACAACGAAAGCGGCGAATACAGTCGGCGATCGTCGAAATCTGATCAGCGGCGAAACGCGTCGGCTTTTATACATGAGTCATTGAAATCCCCAGAATAATCCCTGGTACCCGCATGTCTTCCAGAAAGTTCTAGATAATTCGCGTCGCTCATACAATCAGATTACATGAGCGTCAGTGACAACAGACAACCGATAGAAGCATCGATAACGTTCGAGAAACTTCCCATACATGCAGGCGCGTCCTGTGGCTAGCAATAACGTTTAACATTTTTAGCCGGTGAAAAGCGGTCACCGGTGAAAGATAAACATACATACGTGTCAATACCCTCCCCTTAAAAACATCGTCCCGATGCTACAAACAAGAAAGCGAAAACAAAACCACGCGTACGGAGAGAGAGAAAACAACAACAAACAATAACAAAGTAACAAAGTACCGAAGTTCTTTAGCGGGCGTAGAAAGGCTAAAGACGCACCACGTAGATCACTTCAGGTCGTGCCAGGCGCCGCTGTGCGAAATGCCGTGTGGCGCGACCTCATAGTCCAGTGCGCCAATACGTCGGATTATCTTGTATGGTCCGCAATAGCAACGTAACAGTTTCTCGCTAAGTCCTCGTCGGCGTATCGGAGTCCAGTCTCAAACACGGTCGCCGGGCTGGTGTGCGATGTAGCGTCGTCGAAGATTGTAGTGTCGGCTGTCGGTCCTCTGCTGGTCCTTGATGCACAGGCAGGCGAGCTGTCGACCTTCTTCGTCATGCTACAAATAGCTGGCAACGTCGAGATTTTCTTCGTCGGTGACGTCCGGTAGCTTGGCATCAAGCGTCGTTGCCGGGTTCCTTCCGTAGACCAGGTTTAACGGCGCCACGTGCGTCGTTTCTTGCATGGCCGTGTTGTATGCGAAGGTCACGTGCGGAAGGATGGCATCCCACGTCTTGTGTTCGACGTCGACGCACATTGCCAGCATGTCGGCGATTGTCTTATTTAGGTGCTCGGTGAGGCCATTCTTCGGTGATGAGGACTTCTGTGGCACCGTGACGCAGTAGGGTGTTCTCAACGAAGAATCGGGCTACCTTGGCGGCGCTTTGGGCAAGGCTTTTGTTTTGGCGTAGCGGGTGAGGTAGTCTGTAGCTAAGACGATACATTTATTCCCAGACGTGCACGTCGGAAAAGGCCCCAGTAAGTCCATCCCGATCAGCTGGAACGGTCGGCGCGGTGGCTCGATTGGCTGTAGAAGTCCGGCTGGCCTTGACGGCGGTGTTTTGCGTCGCTGACAGTCTCGGCATGTCCTTAAGTAATGGGCGACGTCGGCAGAGAGGCGAGGCCAGTAGTATTTTTCTTGTATCCTCGCGAGCGTGCGGGAAAAACCGAGGTTTTCAGCCGTTGGGTCGTCATAGAGAGCTTGCAGAACCTCTGGACGCAATGCTGAGGGTACCACGAGGAGATAGTTGGCTCGAAGAGGCGAGAAGTTCGTTTTTAAGAGAATGTCGTTTTACAAGAAAAACGACGCCAAACCTCGCCTGATCACCTTGGGCACTATGACGGTCTTGCCTTCCAGGTATTCTACAAGGCTCCTTAGTTCCGGGTCAGCTCACTGTTGTTGGTTCCCAAGAAAGTGTCGTCACCCTGGTGGTCCTGTGGCGGCTGTTCGACGAGGGCGCGAGGCAAGTAGACAAGGACTGATGGGTCCCGACAAAGTGTCGTGATCCTGGTCGTCCTGCGGCGCGGCGGTTCAACGGGGGCACGAGACAAGCAGTCGGTGTCAGAGTGCTTTCGCCCTGACTTGTAAACGACGGTGATGTCGAATGCTTGAAGTCTCAGACTCCATCGTGCGAGGTGACCTAAAGGATCCTTCAAGTTGGCTAGCCAACACAAGGCGTGGTGGTCGCTCACAACTTTAAAGGGCCTGCCATAGAGGTGGGGGCGAAACCTTGATGTAGCCCAGATGATGGCGAGGCACTCCTTTTTTGGTTGTGGAATAATTTGTTTCCGGCTTCCACAGCGACCAGCTAGCGTAACTTACAACCCTTTCTAGTCCATCAGTCCTCTCCACAAGCACGGCGCTGAGTCCTTAGCTGGTTGCATGGGTGTGCACTTCGGTATCGGCGTTTTCGTCGAAATGTGCAAGTATTGGCGGCGATTGCAGGCGTCGCTTCAGTTCTTCAAATGCTTCGACTTGCGGCGTCTCCCACTTGAACTCGACGTCGGCCTTCGTGAGGTACGTCAGTGGCTCAGCGATCCGTGAAAAATTCTTGACGAAGCGCCTGTAATAGGCGCGCAGTCCAAGGAATCTACAGACTGCCTTCTTGTCGGTGGGCGGAGGAAAGTCAGCGATGGCCGCAGTTTTCTATGGGTCAGGGCACACTCCAGACTTGTTGATGACGTGGCCCAAAAACAAGAGCTCCTCGTATGCAAACCGGCACTTTTCTGGCTTTACCGTGAGTCCGGAGGTCTTGATTACTTGAAGAACTGTTTGAAGGCGCCGGAGGTGTTCCTCGAAGCTTGAGGCAAACACAACGACGTCGTCCAAATAGATTGAGGCAGGTCTGGCACTTGAAGCCTGCCCGTACATTATCCATGACGCGTTGGAAAGTCGCAGGTGCCAAGCAAAGACCAAACGGCATGACCTTGAACTCGAACAGTCCGTCTGGTGTTATAAAGGCAGTCTTCTCCAGGTCCCTCTCATCGACTTCGACTTGCCAGTAGCCGGTTTTGAGGTCCATTGACGAAAAACTTTGCGTTGTCGAGTTGATCCAAAGCGTCGTCAATACGTGGGAGAGGGTATACGTCCTTCTGCGTGATTTTATTGAGGTGACGATAATCGACGCAGAAATTTAGCGTTAAATCCTTCTTCTTTACTAACACCACGGGGGACGCCCACGGACTCTAGGATGGCAGGATGATGTCGTCCCGTAGCATTTTGTCGACTTGTTGCCTTATGGCCTCGTGTTGCGCGCCGAAACTCGGTACGGACTCTGACGGAGTGGGCGGATATATTCGTCGGTTATGATGCGGTGCTTGGCGACAGGGGTTTGTCGAACTTTTGACGACGACGAGAAGCAGTCCTTGTATTGCAGGAGCAGAGCCTTTAGCTGTTCTTTCTTATGATTGGGAAGGTTGTGATTGACGTCGAAAGTTGGTTCAGGTACTACAGTCGTCATTGCAGGTGTACTAGAATCAGTGAAGGCGAAAGCACTCCTGGCTTGTACTATTTCGTCGATGTAGGCGACCATGGTGCCTTTGTTAATGTGCTTGTATTCGTGGCTGAAGTTCGTGAGCATCACTCTTGCTTTCCCTCCACGTAGCTCAGCTATGCCTCTAGCAACGCAAATTTCACGGTTGTGCCGTAAGTGATGATCGCCCTCGATGACGACCTCCACGTCTGCAGGCACTTCGGTACCGACGGAAATCCTTACGCTGGAGCGAGGCGGAACAGTGATTTGTTCTTCTAGCACATTCAAGGCATGGTAACTGATGTTTGTATTCGGTGGTATCGCATTGTGCGTTGAAAGCGTTATCGACTTAGACCTCAAGTCGATGACTGCACCGTGTTGGTTTAAAAAGTCCATGCCTAGGATAACATCCCTGGAGCCAGGATTACGAAGCTCGCCGAGTAAGTGCGGTTGTTTACCGTGACTCGCGCTGTGCAGATTCCAGCCGGCGTTATTAGGTGGCCTCCCGCTGTCCGGATATCGTGTCCTTGCCAGGCCGTTTTCACCTTCTTCAACTTGGCGGCGAACTCGCCACTGCAGACGGAATAGTCGGCTTCAGTGTCGACGAGAGCGGTGACGTTATGACCATCGAATAGCACGTTTAGATCAGTAGACCATCGTCTGGCGTTTCGGTTAAATCGTGGCGTCGGATCACGGCTGCGTCGGCTTGCTGCGCTGCTGCTACGTCGCGTTGGTAGGTCTACTTTCGGCGGCGAAGTGTTGTCGTCAATGCTCTTGCCAGGCGCTGTGCTGATACCTCGTCATGATGATTCGCGAATTTAGTTCGTCGGCGGCGGAGTATCTTCAGCATTGCGTCGTACAGCAACCGCACCTCCATCGGTTGCTGCCTTTAGTTTCCCGGGTAAGGGGTAGGAGATCGGCCCCGGGTTGGGCCGGCATACAGCCCTTACCCGGCCCAACCCGGGGCGAGATGTAGCGGCCTGGTGATGGCGAGCGTGAGGGTCGTCGTGATTGCCACTGGGCTCTGGCGAGGTAGTCAGCGATGTCACGTGACCGCTCGCCAAGCTGTGGACGTGGCACGCTGACGGCGAACCCTTGCAGGCCCACAAAATCAAGCTACACTCGAAGCACAACGAAAGTGGCGAACACAGACGGCGATCATAGAAATCTGATCAGCGGCGAAACGCGTCGGCTTTTTTACATGAGTGATCGAAGGTCCCAGAATAATCCGTGGTACCCGCGTGTCTTCCAGAAAGTTCTAGATAATTCGCATTGCTCATACAATCAGATGACATGAGCGTCGGTGACAAGAGACAACGGATAGAAGCATCGATAAGGCACTTTTGAAAGGCCGTTGAGTGGTTCAGGCGTTTCTCGCAAAATTGTGTGGCGCTGCGGATCTTTATTTTCGTTTTCATGTAACCAAAAGTTAAAGAACATTAAAACCACTTTAAAACGCTATAATTTATTTTATGTTGCGAAATGGCGGCGATATGACAGAATCCGGCAACACATGGAGTAGAGCGAGAGTGTACTAGACAACATGGAGGAAGGAATGACCAGAAGCACGTCGCTGTTGTCGAGAGTATGTGCAGTTCGCACATATGAAGTGGCGAAAATAGTTTATTGAATAATTAATAACACTCATGTATAGTATTTTTAGAGCATTTTGGTTGGATTTGTTCTTTCTAACCGTGAGTACGAGCACACTGTGAACGAGACGGCATGTTCGCGCTGTTTCCGCTTCCGTTGCTCAAAGGCCATCCAGATTTCAATAGAGTTGTAGGGTGCTCCGTTGACTCGATAGACTATTGACTCGGCGGCCTTCGAAACCGCACGTGTAGCAGCTCGAACTTGACCTTTGAGTCAACTGACTATCGGTTGGAAGGCCTTCCAAACGCCCGTGTGACACGGGTATTACTTAGTTAACAACACGGAGTTACAGCCTGTATGTTCATAAAACTATCCTCGTGTTCATAGTACCGCTAATCTTACCTGGTCAACCTATTGCCGCTAATCTTACCTGGCATATCGACATTAGTAACACTGCGGATCGAACGTTGCGTTATTGGCTCCTGTACACTTATAATGCCACCATCCTCTCTCATGTTACTATAGAAAACACTAATAGGAACAAAATTTGAGTATACATCCAATGTGTGAAATTCCATTGTATTTATTACCTCATTAGAACTGAAATTTACTCCACTCATTTTATATGTTCAACTTATGATCGAATAGCTACTCTCACCCCAAATGAAGCTAAAGTTGAATTTGTAACCCGTAAACTGATACAGTCGAACCCGGATATATCGAATCTGAAGGGGATCACAAGAAGTTCGTTGTATAGGTAATTCGGTATATAAAATAATAAGCCCTCAGGTAAGCGGTGGCTTACCGGTTAGTGCATCTGAGAGCCGCTAACTTACTGCACGCAACATGGGGGAAAAAAGCAAGTACACTTTATTTACCCGAAAAAAAAATGCTGGTTCACTTTCAACTTCATTGAAAAGTCCAACCTGATTCTCTCTTTACACTTGTAGCGGCCATCGCTTGCGGAAAATAAACTCGTGAATAGGCACTCAACCCACACTACGACACCTCCAAAATCGGATAGAAGGAATGTTGACGTCCGAGGTAGCATGAGGGCTAGCTGAACAGCCTGACGGGGCTCAACTGACTGCACTATCTGTTCTCCACCTCCAGGTGCCAGAATCCCTCAAAGTGTACAAAGGAATGCACTATGAGGTCTTCTGCGTGGCGCCGCGTTCGATATATCGAATGTGCTGGTGAACAAGCGTTCTTTATACGCGTGCACCAGCCCGATACATTTGCATGGAATTTTCAAGGGGATTTTACAGCTGTTCGCTATACAGAATAATTCGTTATAAGTTGGCTTGATATATCCGCGTACGACTGTATCTCCGTCACCATATATATGGCATCGTATTTATCAGCTGTACAAAATACGTATCAGATTTAGTCACATTAACTTCCTTCAGCTCTGTCTGGCCTCACACAGCCCTTGAATGGTATCGCCTCCCCAAAGAAATCCTAAAGAGTACAAATAAACGCAAGTTTCATGCAACATCAACTACCGTACGTTGTGTAATCTGAATTTGTTAATTACTTACTATGTTCCTTTTAAATTCTTTGTAAGGTCAGGTAATATGGTATAATTGTAAAGCTGCCTTCGTCGTGCGCACTGAACTTTTTTCCACGTACCACCAGCTAAAATTATATGATTAGAAACTTACTTTTTAATCATTGCATTATTTGTTTAGCCTGCTCAACCCACTTCCTTCCGTATTGCCTTCGAGTGCTGACGGCGCAAATAAATAAATTATTAAACTGTAAAAAAATATTTCTTGGGTGAGAGGTGGTCACCTCCGGCAATGTTTCATCATCATCATCAGATTATAGTTATGTCCATGGCAGGACGAACGCCACGCCCAGCGATCTCCAATGACCCCTATCCGGCGATGTATAAAATATGCGCATAATTTAAAGCTACATAGTTTAACACTACGTAGCTAAACTCAGTTATTCTTCTGAAATAACTAGTCAGTTGTTCCTCTTAGCCGCTTATTTTGTCTGTGCATGAAAGTCTCTCGTTTTATTTGCTCAAATGACGACCTAATTAACAAGCTTTTGAAACTTATATCGCTTTGGTAAATAAGTTGCTATGTGTTTTTTGGACTCACGCGCTAAAATAATAAAAAAAACGTACATCGCTTTATAAATGCAATGAATGAAATTGCTGCGAAAAGACAAAGCCGTGTAATACATTTGAGCTTTTCATTACATGCCTATAGCCAGGAAGTTTATGCAACCAAATGATTGTGTATTATTACATTCTCAAATGCCTACGGCATTTCCCCTATGTGGAGAAGTCAGTTTAACTTTTAAATGATTCAAAATTCGACTTTGTGATGTTTCGACCATATATTTGATAGAGAGAAATGTGCATGGCCAGTAGGAACATATGTTGGAGGCAAAAATTCTTAGCAAATTTTGCAAAATAATCTGTGTTTACCAACTGAACAGCATATTTCTACCCTGGAACAGATAAGAAATTGAAATGAATCACATGCACAAAAGTTTGCAGTGCGAGTATTATGAAGTACAGTTTCAGTTTTATTTCTTTCAATTTATGATATATGATAGTTGATGTGATGACTTCAATTTCCTGTTTTATGTTTAGGCTACTGACACTGCACAAACTATATGTTTTGTCATAACACGGAATACAGGCCCAGAGTGCGGCTCATAAACACATCGGGATAATGAGGTGTAATTTGTGGATACATTTCTCGCTATGGGTAATATAGGAGCCCCTTTCTCGCAAATATGTCTTGGTTGAGAGCGCGTGTGCTAAAAGTAGACTGTTTGTCCGCGCTTTCCGTGCAGCTACCGAAGCGACTGTGACAGCCTTTCGCTGTTTAAAGGTTTAAGCCTTTCGATGCCAAGCGCCTGAAATATACACAAACAACGCGCTTGTCCAGAACCAGAAAGGTCGCAAGCATCATGCGAAGGGAGGGATTACCCTTGTACGGGTTAGTTGCATCCTTGAGCGAAAAAGAAAAACCGGGGAGTGACAAGTCATTTTTAACGATGGGCTGTCGCTCTTATCGTTATCACAAATGACGACTTGCGCCAACGTACTGCGCTTTGTAGGGAAGCTGTTATGGTTCATTCTTTAGAAAGGGTATTTATTTTTTCCCGCAACGTAACTTACGTCATCGGGGCAGATTTTAAAACATAAAGGTCTTGGGTCAGGCGGTGGTACCTAGGTGACATGAACGCCCGAAAAAAATGGACTTGTACAGTCACTTTTTTTGGAAGCGCTGATAACGTTACAATTTTAACCACAATAGCACTTCGTACATGGCAGTTTTCCTAACAGCTTAACAGAAGGCTAATCAGTCCTCATATTAATAACCTTATAACTTTTTACCAGAGACACTCTCAGATGACTTCAATATATTTACAATAAAGGGCTCCATAATTTCCACCATGGCTTTACGTAGGTACGTTGGCGCACTTCATGTAATAATCCCAGTCAGCCTACTCACATATAGCGCATTACTAATCACATCTACCATGGCCTCGGCTACATCCCAAGAAGCAATTTTCTACCTATTTTGATTACTTAAGACTCGGTAGGCTTAAGACAGCCCAAAATTCGAATAGGAATGCGTAGTATGGAATTAGTATGGAACCTAGAGTGATCTAGAACGTATGCATTACACTCGAGTCTGTCCAGAATTAGACAGTAACATTCATTTACTCCGACTATTCATCTATGATAAGTGTTAATGAACTAAACGCATGCTGTGCCGAACGTCATGCAGTGCTTACACCTGGTTAATTTTCAGGACAGCAGACTCAGACACGACTTATTAAGTAGAAGAACTGAACTATTATGTAGCACGTGATTATTATCACCAATCAGGTGTAATAAATATGTAAACAAATAAAGGATAATAACATTGCCTATGAAATTTTACTATAATCTCAGGACTACTTCAAAACTTCGCCTGTTCGTCTTGTGTACGTCCCTATACTTTCTAGAAACTGAAAGGGAAAAATTCAAGGGTGAAATTGACATCTCTTGTGGCACCATGGCAGAAAAAGGAAGGTGCAGCTTAATGGGCCCATATGAAAGGATCAGCTGCGATTGTGCTACTCAAGCACAAGGAACGACACTTTTGTATTTTTTACAGGCAGTAAAGTGATAAATGGTGTCCGTGGACGCTGAAGTGATCATGACAATACCACCGTACCGATATGGGTGATAAACGATTCTAATAAGGGAACATTTCTGCAAGCCTCACGGTCCTTTCTCATGTTTCTTCAATTGTCCAAACACGTTAAATTTAGCGTAGGAGAAAATTCTTACAGAATTACTGAAGAATTGTACCAGTAATTATATCATGGTGCTGCGATCTGATTCAGCAATAGAGTTAGTTAAGAACAGAACAGCAGAATGCCATAGCAACTTTGGTGATTCTAGCCGAAAAAAATGTCTTCTTGCAACGCTTTGTGGGCATAACTCAAAAAAGGTGTGGTCTGTGATTGGAATAGTTCTCTATTTTTACACGACAAACTACATTAACACGCCCCGGTGTCTTTTCGCAGTATTTCCAATACTCCTCTGCGTACGTCGTGGTGAAAGGATATGAAGACCTTTAGTATTTCGGGAATTTCGTGAAGGTATATGGGAATGGTTCAAATGATAAGACACGTGCGCTGCATATTGAGGATAGAATGTTTATGTTTCGAGGTATTGGTTTGTACTAAGCAAAAAAGCTTGATAAATAATTCGGACAGCCTTCATTTGCACCGAATATCCGGTACGCAAAAATTCTGCTTTGATATAATGCAAATATACTCAGTCAAATAGTTTCTGTATTCCTTTGTAAGAATACTACGTCTGGGGCTGCAGCCAAGTTTTCTACTTCTGCGTCTTTTAATTGCACTCACGGGAAGCTATTTATTTTTGTCGTACGTTTCAGTCTGAACAAAAGTCGCACAAACACGCCTTTCCATGACATAGCTGAATAGGCAAAAATATTTCTTAGTAATGTCTTCATAAATGTTTGCCTTAAGAAAGAAATCAACTTTGAAAACACAAAGTTGGGTTTATTGTCTAAAATACATTACACCTAAAGTGCAAAAGAAGTTTGGAAGCACGTTCGCATGTTCACGAAACAAGCCAGCTATTTTTTTTTAGGAAGACGTTGGTACAGTAGAAAGAAACGAAACAAGAACCGCAACTAAATGGCCTGCGTTTCGGAATATGCCATCTGGCGGGAAACGGCCAAACTAAGCAGCGACAAAGTGATAAAAAAAATAGCGGCGCCGCTGGCTTCGAACCTGCGAACTGCCAATCGTGGTATCAGCGATCCTAATCGGTGGTCGCGCAGAACACTCGGCTATCGGTTTGAGTGCTGCCCGAGGCAAAAACTAGGTTTATATACGTACCACAATAAATTCTGCGACCTTGTTATGAAAACTGCGATTTTGGAACGACTTTTTTGCCATTTAAAGAGTTGCTGCTGCAACTACCTGGAAGCCGAGTCATTGAAGTTGATAAATCCCCAATAATACGTCGATCGATGCAATAGGCTCATCGCAAATTGCTTTTTACTGGCCAAAAAAGCCTCCAAAATTTGGCCTTTTCCATAGACTCCCATACTTCGAACTACGCCCGCAATTTGGAATGGGTTTTCTGTCGTAACTAATGGTACCGCTTGCATGAGATGTCGGGCTATGCTCCTAGAGCCTATTTCCACGGTAATATTTTGAAAGATGGCTTCTATGATTAGTTATTTGGGAAAAACGACGCCCTCCCGTAGAAAATGCGCTTGTTTTCAGAGGCGGCCGCTAGAGGCGCTGTTCGGCGACACTCTCTGATTACAATCTCTGACACTGATTACAACGGCTCTCTAGTGCTGGATTTGTGTGATGAACAGAACCTTATAGTAGTTAACAGGGAAAATAAGTGTCATGGACAGGTAACGTGGCAATGCGGAAACAGGCAGTCATGTATCGACTACGCCTTAGTCTCAGAAATGGTCTACGAACAACTGGAAGAAATGATAATAGACGAAAATGGAAAAAATAGCCTGGGAAGCGATCATAGACGTTTAGCATTAAAGTTTGGGAGAGATACCAGCGCAGAACATGAACCAATAGCCTCAGAGTTTTTAAAAATGAATGACGAGCAAATAACAGAGATCGCAAACAACATAGAGAAGAAAATTGAGGCTTTTCCTACAGCAGTCTGGGAATATAAGGAACTGGTGGAGGTTATGCAGCATGAAATAAGGCGGACACGGCAATACAACTGTTGGATTGGAAAGAGGAAACCACGTAAGTGGTGGAACAAGGAAATTAAACAAGCTATAGAAGAGCGTAAAGAGGCATCTAGGGTTCATCGAGAAGCCAAAAAGTTGGGATTACAAGAAGAAGAGGTGCTCCTTAGATGGAATACATACAGAGAAAAGAAAAGGGTTGCGAGTGAGCTCGTGCAAGAGAAAATTAAATGCGCAAGTGAACGTTGGGTGCATAACATTCACAAAAGAGACGAAGGCGCCCCAAAAAGATTCTGGAACCATATAAAAGCCCTCGGAGCTCCAACTAGAAACTCGCAAACGGCTATAAGGGATGAAGACGGTAACATCTATGAAGGCGACTGATGCGCTGCGGTACATCACAGACGTTATCAGGCATAACTTCGGTACGAGAAAAAGTGTAGTTCAGACAACAGATCCAGCAACAACAGAGAGGCTTGAGAGATCAAAATTCAGCATAGAAAGCTTCTATTGGAAAAAGGCAGCAGAAAATGTCCCTAACAACACGGCAGCAGGACCCGATGAAATCCCAATACAGCTAATCAAAAACCTCGGTCCAAAAAGCAAGGCACTGCTGACTAATGCCATAGAGCAAGTGATTAGAACAAAGAATATTCCCGTTGGCTGGCGTGAAAGCAAGATGAATCTCATCTACAAAGGCAAAGGAGATAAGGATAAGACGAGCTCGTACAGGCCAGTTACAGTAACGTCGGTGATATATAGAATGGCAATGCAAGCCATAAAAGTAGAACTGTCGAAGTGGGTGGAGGAAAACGGTGTATTGGGGGAACTACAGAATGGGTTCAGGCCAGGCAGACGCTTAGAAGACAATATGTTTGTACTAACTCAGTGCATAGAGATTTCAGTAGCTCAGAAAAGACCTTTATGGGTAGCATTTCTAGATATTAAAGGAGCTTATGACAACGTAGACAGGGAATTGTTGTGGGATATTCTTCAATACGAAGGCATAGATGACGATTTCGTGGAGCTGCTGAGGGAGATATATCGAGACAACCAAGTACAAGTGGCATGGGAAGGTCGAAAAGGAAATGAAATGGTGGGAATTCACCAAGGATTGAAGCAAGGATGCCCTCTGTCACCATTGTTGTTCACGCTTTACGTCAAGGGCATAGAAAGACGACTGGAAAACAGCGAATTAGGTTTTGATTTATCCTACATGCGTAATGGACAAATGGTGCAACAGAAGATCCCTGGATTGATGTACGCAGACGACATTGTGCTACTAGCGGACAATAAAAAAGATTTACAGATACTTGCGAATATCTGTGGGAACGCAGCGACAAATCTAGGCCTTAAGTTTAGCACAGAGAAATCAGGGATTATGATCTTTAATGAACACACGAGTAACTTCGTGGTGTCAATTCAACAGCAAGTAATACCCATAGTGAAGCAATATAAGTACCTCGGCGTACACATAAACGAAGGAAAGAATTACTCAAGCAACCACCAAGATAATCTGAAAATAAAGGGGAAGCGGAATGCAGCATTAATGAAACACAGAGCACTGTGGGGCCACAATAAGTATGAGGTGGTGCGTGGAATCTGGAAAGGAGTAATGGTGCCAGCGCTAACATTCGCAAATGCCATTATATGCTTAAAATCGGATATATTGGCGGGTTTAGAAGTTAACCAAAGATCAGTAGGCCGGTTGGCTTTGGGAGCACACGGTAATACGACAAATGAGGCAGTGCATGGAGACATGGGTTGGGCCTCTTTTGAAGTCAGAGAAGCACAAAGCAAAATTAGTTTTGAAGAAAGGCTCAGGAACATGGATGAAAATAAATGGGCGGCTAAAGTGCACAAGTATCTCTACATGAAAAGCGTGGACACAGAATGGAGGAAGAGGTCAAGGAAGTTGGCAACCAAGTACAGGATAATCGAATCTGTAAATAGACAACCAGGGGTCATCAGAAAGAAAGTGAGAGAAATAGAGACCGTGAATTGGATGCAAAGAATGGAAACGAAAAGGACAATGGAGATTTACAAGAATGAGAAGAAAGAAATTAGAAGGGAAAATCTGTACGATAACACAAAGGGCAGTGCCTTGCTATTTGAGGCTCGAGCCGGTTGCCTAAGGACGAAAACATATCGGAACAAATATTCGGAACTAGATGAGACATGTGTATGCTGCAGTAAAGATCCAGAGACCACTCAGCACATCCTAATGGAATGCGACGGGATCCACCCAGCGAGAACCGTAGGTAACGTGCAACTCCCAGAAGCGCTTGGGTTTAAAGTGGAAGGAAACATAAACAGATCAGCCGTAGAGATCAGCAAGAGACGATTAGAGTACTGGTGGAAAAAAAGCAGGGAAAAGATGGATACGACCTGATCTCTTAAAATCATAGGCAGCGGTACAAGCTAAATTTTTGAAAAGGGTATACAAAAATGCGAGATAAAGAACATGTGTAGTATACCTGATTAAATCAAGCAGGCTAGGTGACTATTCGTCGCCACCCCGTTTCAAAGGGGATGCCAATAAATCATCATCATCATCATCATCTCTCGAGTGAAGCCGAACAGGACGGTCGTGGCCGAGTGGAGCTCAGCGCAGCAGGAGCAGTGAATAAGTTCAATTTTTGTTTATTCTTATTTGGTTGATAGAAGTGTTAGGGTACCCGAGCTATCTATATATATTGTTTTTCATGCTTTTTTAGTTTCTTGGCTAGTTTGGTAGGACGTTAGTAGGTAGCGAATAGTTGAATTTGTTTAATTTTTTTTTTTTGGAAGCGGGTTGTGGCGCACGTGTTGCATGGTGAAAGCAGTGTAAAGCGGCAGTTTTAAACCGCGTTAGGGAAGCTAGCGGAGGTAGCCGGATAGCGAGTTTGCCGTACGGCTTACCGTGGGGCCTTGATCAGGTATTTTATTGGGCTTTCTCGTTAGGTGGACGGGTGGACAATGGCGCGGCAGGCTAGGAAGGACAGGGGTGATGACGAGCTGGTGCAGTGCGAGGAGTGCAAACGTTGGTGTTATTTGGACGAGACGCACTTCGCCAGTTTAGCCGACGCTGAGGAGGCTAGCTTCGCGTGCAGGTCGTGTGAAGGATTTAAGGGAGCTGTGCGGCGGATGGAAGGGAAATGGGCAGCCAGTGTGGAAGAGCTCAAAGGGGAGCTGAAGGTGGAGCGAGAGCGGCGAATTGAGCTCGAAACTCGGATCGGCGAGTTGCTTAACAGGGAGGGGGCCGAGGCCGTCCTGGTAAAGCGAATAGCTGGCGAGCTACAAGAAGAACGGGAAAAGCGGGCCGTGCTGGAAGAGCGGGTGGAGGCGCTAATGGTACAGGCGGCGCGTAATCCCGGGTCAGCTCAGGCGGGCGGCGGGGACAGCGCGGAGACTCAGGCAGAGGCATGCCATGAGAGCAGGGAGAGACGCCTAGGGGCCGTTGAACAGCAGGCGAGAGCCGGCGGCAACACGGCGGTTCCACAACTCTACAGCGAGGTAGTGCGGCAGGCTTCGGGTGGGAAGGGACGAACGGCAGGGAGCACATCGTCACGTGTCAGTGGCGCAGGGCGGGTGGAGAACCAGCTAGCGCGAACTGGAGGACGACAATCGCAGGCGGGAGGCAAACGTGTAGAGCGAAGGGTCCTAGTGGTGGGGGACTCCAACGTAGCTAGGGTTAAGGAGGGCGTCCTTACAACAGTGAAGGCAGACGGGCGGGTGAGGGTGGAGGCCCAGTCAGGGAAGTGCATGGTTGATGCAATGGCAGAAGCTCAGAAGGTGGTATCGGACAACCTCGAGCATGAACATCTGGTCGTTATCCATGCTGGTCTCAACGATGTGCTGAAGGGAAGGAGCCAGAACCTAAACGGACAGTTAGAGGTTGGGTTGCGTAAACTCAGAGAAACCTCTGCGAAAGTGCATGTGACCATATGCACAATCCCACATGTCCGGGGCCAGGCTAGCGCGATGGAATGGAGGGTGCGTGAGGCTAACCGGGTCATTAGGGGTCTGAGCAGACCACTTGGGTACGGTGTAATGGAGGTAAACCGGGAAGTGTACGAGTCTGGCTCCCAGCCTTTTGCACAGGATGGCATTCACTACAGTGGTGCCACGGGCGGGAGCGTAGGTAGTAGGATAGGGCGCCAAGCTACGGCTTTTTTGGGGGGACCCAGAGCCCTAAGACCACCAGTGTAGACGAAGACGGACCCAGAGAGGCTCCAAGATTCAAGAAACGTAGAATCGGTAGAAGAAATAGACGTAAGCACCAGGGGCAAGGTCATTCTGACATAGGTTACATTAACATGCAAGGTGGCAGGAATAGGCTGAAGTGGGAGGAGATAGACGAGCAACTAAGGCAAGAAAAGCTGATGGTATACGGGTTTGTGGAGACACATCTTAGGGACATGGAGCAACCTCCCTGTAACCCTGACTATGCATGGGAATATTGCAATAGAACAGAGGGCAGCAGAAAAGGGGGTGGAATTGGTGCATTTATTCATAAAAGTATGAACTGGCAAAGGGTCAAACAGGAATGCAAGGAGGATTTATGGCTAAAAGGGAAAGTTGCAGGAGAGCAGACACTCCTTGGCTTTGTATACCTGTGGACAGGAGCAAATGCCAAAGAGGAAAACAAAAAAATGCTGGAATGCATATCAAGTGACATTAATGAGCTAGGAGAAGGGTGCGAGATTATTATACTAGGAGATATGAACGCACACATAGAAGACATGGACGGGTACACAGACTCAACAGGCAACATGATGCTGGATATGTGTGAAATGCATGACTTAGTTGTATGCAACAGTACTGAGAAGTGTGAAGGGCACATAACATGGGAGGTAGGGAGCCTGCAGTCGACGATAGATTATGCACTAATGTCACATAGGATGCACGATAGGCTAAATGTAATGAGCATAGATGAATATGGCTCCAGAAGTCTAGGTAGTGATCACAAACGTATTAAGGTGAGTTTTAGAAGGGAAATGAAAGTAGGTAGGAGGCAAGATGAACAACCAGGTGGGATATTTTACTCGGAAAAGCAACTTGAAATAGCAACCCAGCAAATTGAGGAAGTAATTTCAGAGGATACAAAAACAGAATGGACATATGCAAATTTAACAGGACTATTTGAGCTAGAGCTTACTAAGGTACGAGTCAGGACAAAAGGGAACAGAAGACGTAAACCCAAGAGCTGGTGGGATGAGGAGGTTAAGAAGGCCATAGAGAAACGCCAGGAAGCATCCAGGGAACACAGATATTCAAAGCAGAGGGGTGAACCAGAAGCTGATGTAGGCAGAAAATGGAACAACTTCTTAAGCTGTAGAAGGGAAGCATCCAATTTGATCAATGAGAAGATCAGAAGAAAGGGGAGCCAATGGTTGTCAGAAGTAAACAAAAAGGATAGAAAAGCAGCGAAGAAATTTTGGAAACATCTCAACTCCTTGAGTAATAAGACTAGCCTAGAGCAGAGGTTTATAGTTACAGCTCAAGGTGTTCGACTAGAGGGAGATGAGGCAATGGAACATATAAGAACAATGATGACAGAAAAATTTAAAGAACGAAACATAGCATGTGCTCAATCAGGTGAGGATGGACTAGTCAGTGCAGTGGCTCCACTGGCACAAAGCGAGTGGGAAAGGGCAGAGAAGAGGGTTCCTAGTAGCACGTCGACAGGTCCTGATGGCATCCCAATTATGTTGATAAAGACATTGGGCCCAAAATCTAAGAAAGCATTAAGAGAGGCAGTGAGCAAAATGATAATGGACGGTAAAGCCCCTGACGGGTGGAGACTGAGCAGGATGAGCATGATATATAAGGGAAAGGGGGACAAAGCCGACATAAACAACTACCGTCCCATAACAGTGACGTCAGTGGTTTACAGGGTGGTGATGCAGATTATAAAGGACAGACTGCAGGCATGGGTGGAGAGCGAGGAGGTGCTGGGGGAACTACAAAATGGGTTCCGAGAACAAAGAAGGTTAGAAGATAATCTGTTCTCATTGACACAGTGTATTGAAATAGCAGAAAAGGAACACAGGCCCCTATGGCTTGCCTTTCTGGATATCAAGGGAGCCTATGACAGTGTAATCCAAAAGGATTTGTGGGACATACTGGGCACTCTAGAGGTGGAAGATGGAGTAAGAAATCTTTCAAAAGATATCTATAAAAGTAACAGGGTGCTTATAAAATGGGAAAACAAGGTATCTGGGCCTATAGAGATACAGCAGGGGCTTAGGCAGGGGTGCCCTCTGTCACCTCTGTTGTTCATGCTGTATTTACAAGGATTAGCGAAAAAATTAGAGAGGAGCGGACTTGGCTTCAACCTTTCCTATTCCAAGCAGGGAGAATGGATTAAACAGTCATTACCAGGACTGATGTATGCAGATGACATTGTACTTATGGCTGACAGCAAGGAAGACTTGCAGAGATTAATGGACATCTGTGGTAAAGAGGGAGATAGCTTAGGTTTGAAGTTTAGTAAAGAAAAATCGGCAGTCATGACTTTTAATGATAATCAGGGCAGCGAGCATAGGATACAGGAGGTTACGCTGGAGGTGGTGGATAAGTACAAATATCTTGGAGTGTGGATAAAAAATGGGGCTGAGTACCTAACGGAACATGAAAAATATGTGACGGCTAAAGGTAGCAGAAATGCAGCTGTGATGAAAAATAGGGCACTGTGGAATTACAATAGGTACGAAGTGGTGAGAGGGATTTGGAAAGGGGTGATGGTCCCTAGTTTGACTTTCGGCAATGCGGTCCTGTGCATGAGATCAGAGGTTCGAGCAAGGTTGGAAGTTAAGCAGCGAGGGGTAGGTAGACTGGCTCTGGGAGCACACGGAAATACACCAAATCAGGGGGTACAGGGTGACATGGGATGGACGTCATTCGAGGGCAGGGAAGCCAGCAGCAAGATAGAATTTGAGGAGCGATTGAGAGAGATGGCAGAAAAGCGGTGGGCAAGGAGAGTTTTCAGTTATTTGTACATGAGGAATGTTGATACAAAATGGAGGAAGCTGACCAGAAAACTGTCAATCAAATATTTGGACTGCAGGAGGGGTGCAAACCAGGAAACAGCGGTTAAGAAAAAGGTTAAGGAAACAGAGAGGGGTCTGTGGAAAACAGGGATGCAGGCGAAATCAGCACTGGGCACATACCGAACTTTCAAGCAAGAAATTGCCAAAGAAAATATCTACGATAATTCTAGGGGAAGCTCTTTGTTGTTTGAAGCCAGGACGGGAGTATTGCGGACTAAGATGTACCGAGTCAAGTACCAAGGTATAGACACGTTGTGCTGTGCGTGTGGAGAAGAAGAGGAAACGGCTGAACACCTCATACTTTTCTGTAAGGGGCTTAACCCTACAGTGCAAGGCAACGGGGCTGATTTTTTCAAAGCATTGGGGTTTAGGGACAGTGAAGGCAAAATAGACTTTAAGCGGGTAGAAATAACCAAACAGAGGTTATCTGATTGGTGGATAAAATTAAGGCAGGGGTGAAATTTCACCCACCACAAAGTACAAATTATCTTAATAGTCATGGCTAGGTGGCGTATGTCACCGCCCGATTTAAAGGGTTCAGCCTCATCCATCCATCCATCCATCCATCCATCCATCCATCCATCCATCCATCCAGATTCCTGGTATTGACCACTGCCAGCACAGAGAGAATATTTTTTTAACAAGAGTTTACTCAAAAACTACTTGCGCTCTACAATGTCTGTGGAACGCATGGTTAGGCTGGCGCTTCTATACACCCACAGAGACGTCGGTATCAACGTGACCGTTTAGCTCAACTTTCCCCCCGAGAGAAGTTTGTCCTTTAGATAGCGAAGCAGCAAAAATCAATGCAAGTAAAAAGCACTGTTCCTTCAGGTGCATAAGTTCTTAATTAACTTTTAAAACCGCAGAAATTTTCGCCGTTTATTCTAGCAGTTAGCATCATGATCACAATTATCACGCGAATACAAAAATTACGAGGATACCAATAACCTATTTTGACCGACCTTGCTCATTGAAAGCCCGACCCACGCGGCGTTCGCCAAAAACACTCGGATATTGGGTAGTTCAACTTACCGCATCATCTGTGGCCTTCGTTTGTCCTTTTCTTTCCTTTTCAGCTACCTGATTTTATTTCTTTTTTGAAGCGAAGGAATACCCTCCTTTAATTTTGGGTGCAGAATATTTGTTGGCGTTGTGCACGCAGTTAAATTACACATTTTCGTACTGATTTATGCATTAATCCTCTATTATTCTACCCACATGGCACTGTCGCGACCGCTGCATGGCCCAAGTACATATCACGATTTCTGCGATCATAGTTATGTTTTTGCCAGGATCATCTGTCTTTTTGTGCTCAAAGTTTACTATCTGTGACTGAGCAACATGTTTATTTGTCGTATTTGACGCATTATATACACTGACGTTTGCTTAAATATGTAGATTTATTGGAGACTCATACCTATTTTTAAATATTTTTCTGCGAGGTTTTGTGTATACAAGCAGTGAACTTTGTTTCCAGCGACTCTTTTTTTTGCCCTTTAGCGAGTTGTAGCTTCGCATTTGTATATTCCATTCTATCTTCGCATTTCTAATATATACTTTGCAGAACTCCCACTTTTTATTTGTACTCACTGCTGCGAGTATTATCTCGTTTTAATTACAATACACGACGAATTACAGCTGCTCCTGCGCAATCGATTTCAACGAGGGATAGCGTCATTGAGGTTTCTTCCTGGCCGTTGCATATGCAGAAAAATGTAAACAAGGTTTTTGAATGACAAGGATTCATCAAAATATTTGTCCTCAACTTATTCATTTCATGGCCTTTACGTTTTTCATATAAGCTGCATGCACTGCTTGGCTGGTTTCGAACTGATATTGACCCTTTTGGCGGCGATCCCGTGGGCGCTGCCATATTTGATCACATGGTGACGTGTCCATTGCTTGCCTCAACTGCCTCCGTTGCCTCCTTGTTTACAATGGAAGTGTATGACGCCGGCGCGGCTTAGAAAACCTCTGTTTTCGGAGATATCGTAGACGGTGACTAGGTGGACGACACAAAGCTTTGATCACAGCTTGAGAGAACATGCAAAAGCTCTTTCGGAGCTGATTGAGCTATGTCCAAACGGCGCAGGCAGTTTATATGGTGCTTCTTCTAAAAGCGGGGCTAAATATGCATTCCAAGCTTTGCGATTATGAATTCAGTCAGGATTAGTGTGTTTTGCTCTTTGTTATTTATTCGGCAAATATTTTGAAGCAGTGGCTTGTCAGTTTCTGACTCAGTGAAGTTCCTCGGTGCGGCCACTATCTGATTATTTTCTGCCTAATCGCTCGCGGGTGTGCTCAGTTCCGAATCCGATAGATTTGGTCTTGCTGCTCACAAGGCTTGAAACGAAGCTATTTTGTACATTGTAATACCTTGTAGCAAATATATATTACAGCTAGTAACTTGCTTACTCTTGTGGACCGTCACGAAACATTCAGCTTCGACCATTGGTGTGCCATAGGTGTAGTCCGTCATTTATTGTCTGTATACAGTGCGCATATATTCAAGTGTGCGTCCATTCACTTATTCTTGATACGTCGGCGATAGAGTGGGCGTAAATTTTCCTGCCATTTGGACAGATGTGTATAGATAACGTGCGCGAAACTTACTCTGACAGGAAGCGGCGCTACTCCCTTTGTCATTGTTTAACGAGTGGTACTCACTGTTGCCGACGTTCTGGGCATGAAACCCTTTCTTTAAAGGTTAGCGATACAAGGCTGGTGGATGAGCAAATTTCTATATCCTCGAGGAAAGCCGCACATCACGAAGTGCCGGTAACACGTTCGGATAGTTGCAGCAGCAGTCCGCGAACTTCGCCACACAGATTCATTCTATTCCTTAACATAACAGTCACTATTTTTGCAGCCAACTACTGCACGCGTCTTCAATCCACATTATTCAATCTAGCATAATTGGAGCACAGTGTGTTAGCGAAAACTCAGTTGCATTTCCTACAGCTGATCGCACAGAAGCAAGGTAGAATCGGTAATGGTTTCATATTCGTGCGCGGTCGCTGAGGAGAGGTATGGCGCGCCGCCGTGAGCGCCATCTCGTTTCTCTAAAACAAACTGCTCCGCGAACAGGGTCAATAGTTCTAAAGTTCATGAGATGTTTTCTTTACTTATTAATTAGACAAAAAAAACACGGAAGCATTGATATCAGTTATTTCTGCCACAATTTTTGGGGCAAACGAATATATTCTGTTATGAAAACATGCATATTAGGGGCGAAGCTCCTTATAGCGGCACCCGTTCGTCCCCGTCGTCGTCGTCGTAGTAGTAGTGTGTAACCAGTCTGAGAAAAATTAGAAAAAAATTCCGAAGTTGTGTCCGTAGCGCGGAATCGAACCAGGGACCCATCGCTTCCGAGCGCGCGGCGTTAGCCCACTACGCCACGAAGCGGACATGGACACACGCACCACGATGGCAATAAATACCCAACATTAACGAAAGGCTGCGTTTCTAGCGCGTTTCTAACGCGTTTGTGCTAGCGCGTTACGGCCCGTGTAAGAATTAAGCTGGTGTAAGACGCTGTGGCCTCTCCGCCTTACCTTCAACGCGTTTCGAACGCGCTGCCCAAAGCGGTGGCAAGTCAAGTTCAAGTCGAGGAGCGTTTATGAATACGGGGGGGGGGGGGGGTGTACTCTCTCAGCAGTCATGTGATGGCGTCGGCAAACGCGGTGCACGTTCCGGCATGTGTAAATGGCTGCGTAAGACGCTGTGGCCGCTCCCCCTTACTAGAGAGTACTGCACGTTTCTAACGCGTTTGTGCTAGCGTCCCCTTAAGCGGGAGATCCGATGATTCCCTCCGGAGCTTCGCCCACTCATCATCATTCACCCCGTGCATATGCTGTGATTTTTTTAATGGACAGTGCATAGCGTTCAATAATTCGTTTGCAGCATCTAATATACAATAAAATTGGCAATGCAGTTATTATTTATGCATTTGATCCCTCGACAAATTATATAAGGAGGAGGCCGCGCTGCAACCTGAGCCCCCCCCGAACAAAATTTCTGGCTACGCCACTGGTTGTAAGGTATATTTGAGGTGGCCACAGCGCGGGCACCCCGGCTCTATGCCATCCATGTATTTCGAACATTTTAGAGGCGATGCATACGCCTCCGTCTGTAACAGACGTAGAGTGATAGACTGAGCTCTGTTTAAGTTTGGGTGCGGGAGTGGGTACTTCCGCCGCTCCAATTGGTAATGTTTGCAAATTTCAGTAAAGGTTAACAACGGGTCTCTGAAGTACCTAGTAACGTCCTCAGCCTCCGAGTGGTTCTCCCTGACGCGGAACGTGAGACCTCGCGCCCGGGAATGAGCCAACTCGTTGGCATTAAGGATGGTTCCGTGTACGTGTCGGCCAACGTGTGCCGGGAACCAGATGATGTGCTTTTTGTCTGACCAATTAGCAGCATAGAGAACGCGCGCGGCTTCCCGACAAACCGAGCCCGTCATGAAGGCCCGTGCGGTTGCGCGCGAATCTGTGTAAATGGCGGTGCGGTCGGTGGCAGCGAGAGCTAGTGCCACAGCGACCTGCTCGGCACGATCAGCGTTTGAATTTAATAAAGTCATAGACGACAAGTGTTCGCCTTTGATTGTTGTTACAACCGAGACAAAGTGGTCCGTATATCCGTACTGCGCTGCGTCTACGAAGGCCACGTTATCCTCCATGGCGGCTGCGGTACTGAGTAGGGCTCGCGCCCGTGCCTGACGTCTTCCCACGTTATGTGTGGGATGCATGTTACGGGGTATCGGTAATACCGTAAATTTTGCGCGCAGCTCTTCAGGGAGCTGTCGCGGGCTTTCTTGGGTTACGGGAGATTGGAGCCCGAGGTATGCTAGTAACCGTCGCCCAGCTTCAGTGGAAGACAGCCTTACAATTTGAGAGACTTTTTGAGCTTCTACTATTTCTTCGAATGTGTTATGAATGCCTAGCTCGTTGAGCTTGGTCGTGCGGGTGCTGCCCGGTAACCCGAGCACCTGTTTAACGCACCGGCGGATGATCACGTCGAGACGGCGTACATCTCCTTTTTGCCACAGGTGGGCGGGAGCCACATAGTTGATGTGGCTCATGAGGAACGCGTGGAATAGTCTGCGGAGATTCTCCTCAGACAGTCCCCCGCGCTTGTTAGCTACTCTGTTAATTAATTTAGTCATTGCTTCGGCCTTTCGCTGCGGGCGCCGAGGCCGATTGCGCATAGTACGCTCTTAAAATAGGGCTTTATTTCAACTGCAACTTTATGTTTACACCATTTTGCCAAACATATATATTTGAGGCATAGATTACACAACGCGATGTCTTCAATTTTGCTGTCGTTGTCAAGCGCGTCGTCTGCTAGCGAGCGCGCGTTCGCTAGGCGGACGCTGGCGCACGCCCAGTTTTTCTCGCAGAACCTCTGTGCAGTAAATTTTTTTATAATGTTTTAGTTGCTTTGGTGCGCCCATGGCTCTTGACGGATTGTGCCAAATGTAGTTTAGCCAGGTGAAGTGCTGTTTTTACCACTGTCCTCTAAAAGTAACTGGTATCTCTGATATCGTGTCATTTTACACGCGCTTCTTGCTGGTGGATATTGATCAGGGACAATGATCGAAGAAAACAATATTAGAGTGAAATAAACCAGGTTTATTAAATGCGTGGCGCGAAGAATGACCAATGTATTTCTAGGTAATTAAATCGAATGGTACATAGGCATATATATTTACGATATATATATGTAAGGGAAAAAAATAAATATTCTAAATACAATAATTGAAAAAGTGAGAACTCCCGACCGGAATAAGCGCACGTGTTTGCAGTAACAAACACACTTATTAGTGAATACTGGAAATAAAACTCTCATCCGCAGAAATAATATTCACAGCAGGCCAAACCATCTTATATATATATATATATATATATATATATATATGCGTGCGTGCGTGTGTGTGTGTGTGTGTGTGTGTGTGTGTGTGTGTGTGTGTGTGTGTGTGTGTGTGTGTGTGTGTGTGTGTGTGTGTGTGTGTGTGTGTGTGTGTGTGTGTGTGTGTGTGTGTGTGTGTGTGTGTGTGTGTGTGTGTGTGTGTGTGTGTGTGTGTGTGTGTGTGTGCAAGTGTTATTATTATACTGTACGACGCCGAATAGTCATTTCCGTTAGAATGTAACGCTAAACAGCACTATTGAAATCCCAAAGGATGCATGCAAGTGAGTACTGTTATTCCGAATGATTTGCTGCCGGAGGAGAGTCGTGGCTGTTGCGCAAAGGCGCAGTTCCTGAGAGAATTAACGGATGGCCGGGTGTTAATAAGTCCTGATTAACAAGTTCCTAGCTCTCATTCAATATAAACGCGCCGTTTTGGCGCAGCCTGTAAATCTGCTAACTTGACTCAGGCAAGAATTTTTGACAGTCTCACCATGTTTGCAACCCATTAAAACTGAGTGCCCCATGGGGTACCACACTTCTTCAACGAACGCAACAGATCTGCACGTATCTCTACGTGTATGTGAGACATGTGGTTCCTTTAATTGTTTCATTATAGTCGTTATGATAGTGCACCGGATAACTGAACGCAGCCGTTTATAATATACAAGCTGCAGAGTTGAGCGGTCATACATTTGGGAACGGCATTACATTTACGCATGAAATATAGGATAAGCGTAACATGTTTTTCTCGGAAATCAGACTCGCGAATAATTTATGTTGTTTACACCCCCAGAAATAAGCCGAATAACGTAGCCACCTGCTTTTTTTTCTTTTTTTAATATAAGCAAATCCTTGGGTTTTACGTGGCAAAACCATGATATGATTATAAGGCACTCGGTTGAGTTTTGCTACCTGGGGTTCTTTAACGCGCACCTAAATAGAAGTACACGAGTCTTTTTCCATTTCGTCCCCATCGAATTATGCGACCTGGACTGAACCCGCGAGCTCCAGAATTAGCAGCGCAACGCCGTATCCACGATATAGGCACTAATTAGGCTACCGCACATGCTTTCTTTCTTTCTTTCTTTTCTTTTTTTTGAAGTGTCGACTGGAAAAAAAATCCACGTACGGCTTACAGCGAAAGATTAGCATATAGAATGGCTAACTAAAACCGTTTTCGGCGCACGAGGTCCGACTGCAATAAATGAATTCGTACCAATTACTCCGCATTCTGTTACACGAAAAAGGCGGAAACTTGATTGGAATGTTGCACTGCAGTTTACTTTTTTTTATCTATACCAATGAGTCCCGTAAATCTAAGTACAAGGCGCGCGATGGGGCAGATGGGCGATGGGGCTTTACTTGTTTGAAGCGGCAAGCAGGAAGGTTACATATGTTACAATTGCTTCGTCTGCTTTTCGCAAGACCTACTGATAGAAAACTATATGCGCAACAATACACACGAAATACATGCTGCTTGAAGAACGAGAAAAATACTTTTTTTCTCCAAAGGGAACCGTACAATAACATAGTAGAATGAAAGCCGACACTGCGGTCGCAATGCACGCGCTATCACCGAGCGGCATTAGAAAATAATAAAAAATAAATAAAGAAGAGAAAGGAAAGGGATGTATTCTTAAGGCATAAATACATGTCATATGCAATTACGAACCCCTTTTGATTGGTCTGAACGCAAATACCAGCGCGCGAAGTAGTACGAATGGCCCTGCCGAGCAGTATCGCCAGCAGTTTCCAACGGCGCGACCTTGATGCGGCCCAATCCACTTCGACCGCAGCGCCGCCCCAGTATTTTTCCACGTCGGGCGCCTCACTGCAAAGCAAGTTGGCGTCGAAGCCGCGCGTTAGGTGGGCGAGAAGCGCCAGAGAGGTGGTCTATCATACGCCGACAATATGGGTCAGCCCTTTGGCGAAATGCAAATGTTTGATCGTCGTCCGGAGAAAGGAGGTCTATGGTGGCTAGAGAGGAAACCGGCGCAGAAGTGACATCCGAAGAGCTGCTTTGCGACGCAGTTGCCGAGGTGTCAAGTGGGTGCGCAGGAAGCGGGCAACGAGAAAGAGCGTCAGCATCTTGGTGTTTTTTGCCTGACTTATGAATAATGTCAAAGTCATATTCTTGCAGGCGGAGAACCCAGCGACCCAGCCGTCCAGTCAAGTTCTTGAGAGTGGAGAGCCAGCATAATGCGTGGTGGTCCGTAACAATTGTAAAATGACGCCCGTGCAAATAGGGACGAAACTTCTGTACGGACCAAACAATCGCCAGGCACTCCTGCTCAGTTATTGTATAGTTCTTCTCAGCATCGGTGAGTACGCGGCTGGCGTATGCAACGACTCTCTCGTGCGAAGAGTTGTTGCGTTGCAGAAGAATGGCACCGATGCCGTGGCCGCTAGCGTCTGTGTGCAAGAGAGTCGGTGCAGTCTCATCAAAATGGCAAAGCACAGGTTCAGACGTGAGGGCGCCCTTCAACATGCCAAAGGCTGCTTCACAATCTTGAGACCAGTGAAAGGGTACACCGGAAGCAAGTAGTTTGTGTAGTGGCGCAGCGATGGAGGCAAAGTTCCGTATAAAGCGACGGAAATAAGAAGCGAGGCCAAGGAAGCTTCGCAAGTCTTTAGGCTTTTCTGGGCGAGGGAAGCGAAGGACCGCAGCAATCTTGTCAGGGTCAGGACGTATGCCCTCCTTGCTCACGACATGCCCCAGGACCTTAATAGATCTGCTGGCGAAATGGCATTTCTTCGTGTTGAGCTGAAGACCAGCGTCGCCAAGGCACGTCAGAACGCTGGTGGCTGCTGAGGAAGTAAGGGGTGGCTGGTGGTGTCAGAACGGTAGCGGTAGAAGTGGAAGGTGGTGCGTCCTCAGACATGCTAGCGGACAGGGGGCCCAAGCGGCGGCCTGAACGTAGCTCCAGGGGGTAGACTGAGCGGGCAGAGGACTGAGGATCGAAGAGCACCTCCACCACTTATGGCGTCTCTGTTGGCACGACGTTTATTCGGCCCGAGTACTCGGCAGCGAACCAGCAAAAGCACACACCCGATGATGATGATCACACATAACTGAAGATGAGGATCGCGCAACGTAGGATGATGATGATGATATACAGATGAAGAAGACGTGCGTAATAAACGCCCACAATATATATATATATATATATATATATATATATATATATATATATATCATAAATATATATGTCTATGTACCCTTTGATTTAATTACCTAGAAATACATTGATCATTCTTCGCGCCTCGCAGTTAATAAACCTGGTTTATTTCACTCTAATATTGTTTTCTTCGATTATTGTCCCTGATCAATATCCACCAACAAGAAGCGCGTGTAAAATGACACGATATCAATAATAAAATTTTCTTACGTAGCTTCATGTTGCACAGATACCAGTTACTTTTGGAAGACAGGGGTAAAAACAGCAGTTCACCTGGCTAAAACTACACTTGGTACATGCCGTAAGGGGTCATGGGCGCACCGAAGCAACTAAAACATTAAAAAATGTACTGCACAGAGGTTCTGCGAGAAAAAATGGGCGTCCGCCAGCGTCCGCGTAGCGAACGCGCGCTCGCTAGCAGACGACGCGCTTGACAACGACAGCAAAATTGAAGACGTCGCGTTTTATAATCCGTGCCTCAAACATATATGTTTGTCAAAATGGTGTAAACATGCATTTACAGTTGAAATAAAGAACTATTTTAAGAGCGTACTATGCGCAATCGGCCTCGGCGCTCGCAACGAAAGTACGTTGAATATGCCGCGGAGCGCATCTCCGCCCCAATCCAGTTCGCTCGCAGCGCCCTCGTACTATTTTTCCACACTCGGCGCCTCAGCGCCAGAGCACCGTTCGGCCCACTCGACCATTGTCTAGTACACTCTAATAAAAAGTAGCGCCATCCACTTCCCTTCTCCTCCGTTCCACTATCGCGCTCGGCGCGATAGTGTTTGTTACTGCAAACACGTGCGCTTATTCCGGCCGGGAGTTCTAACTTTTTCAATTGTTGCATTTATATTGCACTGGTCTTAATAATGCCGTTTTGGAAGTAGCAACGCGACGATGCGACACGGCGCAAATATCAAGTGTGCAGCAAGCGTTTGCGCACGCCGGATGGTAAACAAAAAAAAAAAAAGCCTTTTGCCCTCGCCTCGTCGGTTGCGGCAACTTAAGGCGCAGCAGCATGCTATCACATCGAAGTTCTTGTCCCTAACACGTTTGATCCGTTTGTGCGTGCAGCACTTTCGTCGCACAGGCCCGAGAATGGCAGTCGGAGCGCGCCGGAAAGAAAAAAAAATATATACAAAAGCGCAACGCGTGCTTCCACGTGACACGGATTGGCCAATGTGGGAGCGGAGGAGGCTGGGGCGACCGAAGGCGGCGAGGAGGAAACGCCGGGGTGAGCGCGGTGGCGGCAAGATCTAAGAATGGCGCTACTTTTTATATATAGGGGCTTTACCGGCTGTACGGGCGTGCGAATGTAAATGCGCCGCCGGGCGAAAACAAAACACCGGTGTCCTTGCTCTTTCACGAACATGCCGAAGAACTCAATATTGTGAGCTGGCTGAAGATGAAGACGTGTACGATTACTCCAAAGAAGACGTTGCTCTTAATTTCGAGAGCTAGGCGACACCAACAACTACAATCTTGTCAGCCGCTACAGTTATTGTAAATATCCGGTAAATATATTGCTTACGTCTTTTTCCCCCGTAACAATGTAATCAATAATGATAATATATAAATTCACTATTGCAATTTTCACTACATCAGACCCACCATAGTCACACAGCTTCGCTGGCTTCCATCTTCACAACAGTGGAAGGGCTCTGAATTTCTTTTAATTCAATTTTCCTTTGTGCAGAGAAAATGTACGCACAATTTTGAGACCAGTTGCATGTAACGGGTCTAAATACATGTTTCTGCAAAGGAGCAGGCAAGCATTTAACAATGAGAATAAATTAACATTAAAAACATGGTTTGACTTAGTTGCAGCGATTCATAATTGTAATGGGAAAAACGGCATGACACTAAAGTACATTGGAATACAAATTAATGCTAAGTTGCTATCTGGAAAAGTTCTGAATAGAGAGTCTGGAATAAAGCTTTTTTCTGAGATAAAAGTTTGGTTAATTTCTCTATAGTTCTAACTATAATGCATAAGGTAATATATTCTTTCATTTGCACTATTAATACGTTTTTTTTTTCAGCCGAACAAGTTTCCACAAAGAAAAAAAAAAAGGTGGTGCATTTAACCAATGTTTACATTGCGGAATGTAACGAAAGATCCGTGTCCTGACATTTCTGCGCCTGAAAGGAGGAGCCTAACACGATCTGAATGAATGTGTAGCTCTCAGATACACTTTCTCTTCTAAATCAGGTGCTCTCAATTGTGCCGTGTCGAACCGCGTCATCAAATCCAGTTTCTCGTTGGTGCGCGCCACGTCTCACTCCGTCCCCTATCGACGCGCATGCTTTCACGGGCATCCGAGAAGAACAAGCTGCACGATTAGAGTGTGCCATATGTTAGTGCAGTAGCTCAGAAAAAAAGAACACTTAATACTCAGAACTGGTGTGCACAAAGTAGCACGAGCAAAATCCGTCGGGCGCGAGCAGCGTTACGCAGTACGCCGTCTGCTCCACTCTTTTACGGATGGATGGATGGTTGGATGGATGGATGGATGGATGGATGAGGCTGAACCCTTTAAACCGGGCGGTGGCATACGCCACCAAGCCATGACTATTAGCATAATTTGTACTTTGTGGTGGGTGAAATTTCACCCCTGCCTTGATTTTATCCACCAATCAGATAACCTCTGTTTGGTTATTTCTACCCGCTTAAAGTCTATTTTGCCTTCACTGTCCCTAAACCCCAATGCTTTGAAAAAATCAGCCCCGTTGCCTTGCACTGTAGGGTTAAGCCCTTTACAGAAAAGTATGAGGTGTTCAGCCGTTTCCTCTTCTTCTCCACACGCACAGCACAACGTGTCTATACCTTGGTACTTGACTCGGTACATCTTAGTCCGCAATACTCCCGTCCTGGCTTCAAACAACAAAGAGCTTCCCCTAGAATTATCGTAGATATTTTCTTTGGCAATTTCTTGCTTGAAAGTTTGGTATGTTCCCAGTGCTGATTTCGTCTGCATCCCCGTTTTCCACAGACCCCTCTCTGTTTCCTTAACCTTTTTCTTAACCGCTGTTTCCTGGTTTGCACCCCTCCTGCAGTCCAAATATTTGATTGACAGTTTTCTGGTCAGCTACCTCCATTTTGTATCAACATTCCTCATGTACAAATAACTGAAAACTCTCCTTGCCCACCGCTTTTCTGCCATTTCTCTCAATCGCTCCTCAAATTCTATCTTGCTGCTGGCTTCCCTGCCCTCGAATCACGTCCATCTCATGTCACCCTGTACCCCCTGATTTGGTGTATTTCCGTGTGCTCCCAGAGCCAGTCTACCTACCCCTCGCTGCTTAACTTCCGACCTTGCTCGAACCTCTGATCTCATGCACAGGACCGCATTGCCGAAAGTCAAACTAGGGACCATCACCCCTTTCCATAAATCCCTCTCACCACTTCGTACCTATTGTAATTCCACAGTGCCCTATTTTTCATCACAGCTGCATTTCTGCTACCTTTAGCCGTCACATATTTTTCATGTTCCGTTAGGTACTCAGCCCCATTGTTTATCCACACTCCAAGATATTTGTACTTATCCACCACCTCCAGCGTAACCTCCTGTATCCTATGCTCGCTGCCCTGATTATCATTAAAAGTCATGACTGCCGATTTTTCTTTACTAAACTTCAAACCTAAGCTATCTCCCTCTTTACCACAGATGTCCATTAATCTCTGCAAGTCTTCCTTGCTGTCAGCCATAAGTACAATGTCATCCGCATACATCAGTCCTGGTAATGACTGTTTAATCCATTCTCCTTGCTTGAAATAGGAAAGGTTGAAGCCAAGTCCGCTCCTCTCTATTTTTTTCTCTAATCCTTGTAAATACAGCATGAACAACAGAGGTGACAGAGGGCACCCCTGCCTAAGCCCCTGCTGTATCTCTATAGGCCCAGATACCTTGTTTTCCCATTTTATAAGCACCTTGTTACTTTTATAGATATCTTTTAAAAGATTTCTTACTCCATCTTCCACCTTTAGAGTGCCCAGTATGTCCCACAAATCCTTTTGGATTACACTGTCATAGGCTCCCTTGATATCCAGAAATGCAAGCCATAGGGACCTGTGTTCCTTTTCTGCTATTTCAATACACTGTGTCAATGAGGACAGATTTTCTTCTAACCTTCTTTGTTTTCGGAACCCATTTTGTAGTTCCCCCAGCACCTCCTCGCTCTCCACCCAGGCCTGCAGTCTGTCCTTTATAATCTGCATCACCACCCTGCAAACCACTGACGTCACTGTTATGGGACGGTAGTTGTTTATGTCGGCTTTGTCCCCCTTTCCCTTATATATCACGCTCATCCTGCTCAGTCTCCACCCGTCGGGGGCTTTACCGTCCATTATCATTTTGCTCACTGCCTCTCTTAATGCTTTCTTAGATTTTGGGCCCAATGTCTTTATCAACATAATTGGGATGCCATCAGGACCTGTCGACGTGCTACTAGGAACCCTCTTCTCTGCCCTTTCCCACTCGCTTTGTGCCAGTGGAGCCACTGCACTGACTAGTCCATCCTCACCTGATTGAGCACATGCTATGTTTCGTTCTTTAAAATTTTCTGTCATCATTGTTCTTATGTGTTCCACTGCCTCATCTCCCTCTAGTCGAACACCTTGAGCTGTAACTATAAACCTCTGCTCTAGGCTAGTCTTATTACTCAACGAGTTGAGATGTTTCCAAAATTTCTTCGCTGCTTTTCTATCCTTTTTGTTTACTTCTGACAACCATTGGCTCCCCTTTCTTCTGATCTTCTCATTGATCAAATGGGATGCTTCCCTTCTACAGTTTAAAAAGTTATTCCATTTTCTGCCTACATCAGCTTCTGGTTCACCCCTCTGCTTTGAATATCTGTGCTCCCTGGATGCTTCCTGACGTTTCTCTATGGCCTTCTTAACCTCCTCATCCCACCAGCTCTTGGGTTTACGTTTTCTGTTCCCTTTTGTCCTGACTCGTACCTTAGTAAGCTCTAGTTCAAATAGACCTGTTAAATTTGCATATGTCCATTCTGTTTTTGTATCCTCTGAAATTACTTCCTCAATTTGCTGGGTTGCTATTTCAAGCTGCTTTTCCGAGTAAAATATCCCACCTGGTTGTTCATCTTGCCTCCTACCTACTTTCATTTCCCTTCTAAAACTCACCTAAATACGTTTGTGATCACTACCTAGACTTCTGGAGCCATATTCATCTATGCTCATTACATTTAGCCTATCGTGCATCCTACGTGACATTAGTGCATAATCTATCGTCGACTGCAGGCTCCCTACCTCCCATGTTATGTGCCCTTCACACTTCTCAGTACTGTTGCATACAACTAAGTCATGCATTTCACACATATCCAGCATCATGTTGCCTGTTGAGTCTGTGTACCCGTCCATGTCTTCTATGTGTGCGTTCATATCTCCTAGTATAATAATCTCGCACCCTTCTCCTAGCTCATTAATGTCACTTGATATGCATTCAGGCATTTTTTTGTTTTCCTCTTTGGCATTTGCTCCTGTCCACAGGTATACAAAGCCAAGGAGTGTCTGCTCTCCTGCAACTTTCCCTTTTAGCCATAAATGCTCCTTGCATTCCTGTTTGACCCTTTGCCAGTTCATACTTTTATGAATGAATGCACCAATTCCACCCCCTTTTCTGCTGCCCTCTGTTCTATTGCAATATTACCATGCATAGTCAGGATTACAGGGAGGTTGCTCCATGTCCCTAAGATGTCTCCACAAACCCGTATACCATCAGCTTTTCTTGCCTTAGTTGCTCGTCTATCTCCTGCCACTTCAGCCTATTCCTGCCACCTTGCATGTTAATGTACCCTATGTCAGAATTTGCCCCTGGTGCTTACGTCTATTTCTTCTCCTACCGATTCTACGTTTCTTGAATCTTGGGGCCTCTCTGGGTCCGTCTTCGTCTACACTGGTGGTCTTAGGGCTCTGGGTCCCCCCAAAAAAGCCGTAGCTTGGCGCCCTATCCTACTACCTACGCTCCAGCCCGTCGCACCACTGTAGTGAATGCCATCCTGTGCAAAAGGGTAGGAGCCAGACGGCGCCCCCGAGTGCAGCGCCCCTCGCGGCACGGGCGTGCTTTGGGGACTGGTTTCCGCGGCCGCTTTTCACACCTTCCAATTCTAGCCACCCTAGCGCAGCAGCGCCAGTTTTCCCTCTAGGTAATGTAGTGAGAAACTCTATGGGTAAAGCAAAAAAACGGGGAAATTTGCGGTGGCGCTGCCATCGTCTTCTTTCGAAGCTCTAGCCAATTTGGTGCCTCTGCGGACCGACGGCGGCACCGTGGGCGGCGGTGACGGTGGCGCCGAGCTGTCGTCTGCTCGATGCGCCGTTTGTATGGGTGTTGTATGGGTGTAGGGTGGCTAGAATTAGGGTGGCTAGCCACCCTAATGGGTGTTTTGTGCGCTCGCGGCCGTGACTGGGCCTCTTCGATTATCAGTCCCGGACTGCTTGGGACTGCTGTGCCGCATTCGATTTTGCTCGGACAGCTTCCGAAGCTCCGCCCACTAGTCCGAGTGTTGTCAGAAGCGCGTTCGTTTTTTCACGGACCGGAAGTTCCGGACTGCCCGCGGACTGTTGGAGCTGTCAGCAGATGTTTGCTCGGACAAGCGCAAGTAGCTAGCAGACGACGGCTGTCTTTAAAAAGATGAGCGCGGTGTTTGACGCCATGTTGTGAAAGATTTCGTGTGCTTCTGCATACGTTGCGCGCTCCAGACGGCAACTACTGTGCATTGAGTTATCGCTTCTGTTACATCGGTGCTTTGTGTGCCATCATGCAAGTTTTTACGAGCCGTCTAATTGTTGTAGCTTTAGTCTTCGTGTTTTTTAAAGAAAGCAGCACAGCGATCAGGCGCACATGCTTGCTTTTCTTAATGTGTTTCACGAAATCAGTCATGCGCATTGCAGGCAAATTTTGCTTTTCGGGTAAGTGAAACTAGCGTACGGGCAAGGAATCATATATTGCAATGTGGCTATTTCATGCCGGTAGCTGGGGTGGTATACAATAGGAGCTTCGCGGATTGCTGTTTACATATATGTTGATCTCTTTTGCTACCAAGTTCGAGCGTTTTATTTTTGACGTGCAGGATTAGTAGACGGTGTACACGCGCTCTCTCACGCGTCGGGCCTTTAATTAGCAGACGGTCTCGCAAGCTTTGAGGATGTAGGCGGGTGCTTTCTGCCTGAACAGCGACGTGGCACGACCATGATTTCGGAGTCTCTCCACAGCAATTTTAGGGCCAATAAATATATTTCACCACCACCACGATTTTGCTTACGTCCGTGTGGGAATTCACCTTAAATTTCTCAGGCAATGAGCTGGCTAGCGCGACGTAATAAACTGCGCTTTGCGAAAACGTTCTACGCGCTCAAGCTACGGTTACACTGTGCTAGCTTCATGGTTGTGTCGGCGACGTACGCCTCTGAGACTGCACCATTGCGGAGGCCACGCTAATAAAAACGCTGGGTAGGGGGCTATGTACGAGTAGCAAAGAGCAGACGACGGCAGCCAGGAGAGTGACTTCCGGTCGTGGTGCTTCGACCGAAATCTCGGACCATATTTTACCTCCATGTCTCGGACAGTAGTCCCCGACAGCTGGATCACGTGACTGTGACGCGCTCTTCTGTCAGGGCTAGTCAGACCGGAAGCCGCGGACGGTTTGCGGACAGTACGGGATCGCATAATCGAAGAGGCCCGCGCACAGAAGGCGATGGTGGCGCCACCTGGATTGCCAATAAAACATGCCTCAGCGCAGAGCCCTCCTTGGACCCACTCCCCCAATCTAGTACACTCTACCGAAGCGAGCGATATCCGGTGCACCTTTTCTCCGGACCAGAATGCTACCATTCACTTCGCTGAGGCGTGCGTACGCGAGTGTTAAGAGCCAGCCGTGTCGATTTCGGTTTCCTGTATACATTCTAGACGCAATTATGCATAGAGTTAGCTGACCATAGGACTTTTCAGAACGTGATCGTGATGAGTTTAACAACGTCAGCTGGCTTGAAGTGCAGGGATTTGCACGCGTACCTGAAAACGCTTTCGCCGGCTACACTGGACAAGCTCTACACTCATCCAGCGACGTGCTTGGCCGTTTTTCGGTATACTTGTTTTAGCGATGGTGGTGGTGGTGGAAAACTTATTTGAGAAGGCCCGCGATAGTGCCTGCTGAATGATGTGCTCTAATTATATGCTCTCGTTACAGAGAGCTGCCAATCATATCTCGTCATTATATTATGCGATTGCTGTTTGTTGAACAACCTGTACCGCAAGCTGTAGTTTCATCTTGGAATGAACAAAAATATGTCAAGTAAGTATCACTTGCATGAATTGCTTTAAAATGAGTAAATGCTCTTTTATCGCAAGGTTAAAATGACTGTTATGACTGCCAATTGGTTAGCGTGTTGGCACAACGTATAGTGATAATGGGATACCTATGTTGTTTTCCCGCCTCGCATGAATTAGGCTACGTTCACACTTGGGAAGCGGCAAGCAGGTGGAAAGGCCAAAGCGGCCGGAAAATCTTTTCCGCGCATGTCCAAGTTGTTCACATTTGTTTTGCTACTGCCGCGGCCACCGCTGTCGCTTTCGTCCACATCCATCTAGTCTGCGTACAATTGTCGGCGTGGTGGCGCTCACTATCGCACCATTGGTGAAACCAACAACAACGGGACGTTCACAATGCGCTGTGCTTACATACGCTCTGCATTCATTACGCTTGTCGGATTCTTACACTTGAGCAGTACAGTCACGGCGTTACAGTTTTCATTTTACACACCAGACCTGTTGAACACGAGACGGATGGGCGCAGACACACTTCACTGTCCTGTCCATCTCGTGTTCCTACGTTGTATGTCTTGTGCATCACCAAGCCCAACAAACTCATGGCCTGCTGTTGTGTCAGTCAGCCTGTGCTTTCATATTGGCCTTGAAAGTATGTGATTGCCTACGTCATGATGTAGATTCAATGTGTCCCTTTGATATATAATTTAAAATATTCAGTTTTTCTTTTTCCTTCTTTTTTTCATTGATTTTTGTCATTCCACTCCGTTTGAAATTTGTGCAGAGACCATTTGGAGGCACTTGAGGCGCTCACTGCACTGCACATTTGGACAGATTCCAGCCTTCCTGGTGGACTTCCAGGCTGGTCATTGAGTGCAGTGTTTAGAAAGAACATCCAGATAGCACTCCTTGGAGGGTAAGCACTCTTGGTAGGCTCTGGAAATCTGCAATTAGTTAGTGCATGTCTTTAAAACCCGGGGGTAGAACTGAAATTTTTGGCCGGAACTAAACCCACACCTAAACTGATATTCTTAATATGTGCCTGAACCTGAACGACTGTTACTGGTTTGGAACAAAACAGTTCAAGCATTTTCGGTCTTATGAAGCAGAGAAAGGCATTCTAAACAAAACAGCTTTTGTTTCACAGTTGAGCCTGTCCCACTTGTAGCCTGTTATGACTTGTAAGGTGGTTTGTGTGCATAAGATGCGCATTATGCCCGAAATTGTGGGCTCCTAGTCCCAAGACGATTGTAGTCCCACACTGCCATATCAGCTGGGCAGGAACGTTTTTTTAAGGGTGTCTTAAGGGACTGCCTATTGTGTTGCAACCTTAAGGTTCAGCCACTTAGGCAACTTAAACACCAACCATAAATATTTAGGAAAGTAAGTTGTCTGCGCTAATTAGGTAAAAGCACATGCACCACGAGATATGCAGAGCAGCAGATGCGCTCGAGGAGGGAACGCAGCAAGCCAACCAGAGGACTGGTAGATCACACCAACACATGTCACTCTCCCAAAAACCCAATGACGCATACATTGTCAAGAGTGGACTGGACCACTTACCACTTCAAGTGCATGTGCAATAGTGTCAATTAAGCAGAAAAACATTACTATTGTTGTCTTGCTGTCGGTGATTCAGGCTCAAATCGTTGTACAAGAGGGGTATTTTAATGGAATAATAACATGTTACATAGCCACACAGGCTGACTATGCCACGCAGGCAAACTCCCACGAGCATAGACACACTTCTTTCACTGACCATCTGACAACTGCTATGTGGGTCCCAATTTCAGTTAGGCCCGCTAACGCACTACGTGAACAGTGGTTCCCGAGGGAGGGCACTAGCGACATGCTAACATTCGGCCATCCTGAATTCCTTAACGTCTTTGTTAAGGTGATGCTACATAAGATTTTTTAAATTATCTTACCGATGCTCAGCTACCCTCCAATTCACATTTCCTAAAATACAAACAATAAGAACAGAGAAAGGTAATAATAATAGCTTAAAAACACAAGCAAGCACTATGTCCAAGGACTGATGCTTAAATTTCACCACACCACACAGTATTTTGGTAGTTCGTAATGTACAGATCTTAAAAGTCATTTCTTCTGGCCATCTTGACTGGCTTGAGATTGTGTAAAGCCACAAAACGAAAAGAGAGGGAAAAAAATGTTTCACACAACACAGGAACTTGGCACAATAGAATTCTCATGGTATGCAGAGAAAATAGAAAAAGCCACAAAACGAAAAGAGAGGGAAAAAAAATGTTTCACACAACACAGGAACTTCGCACAATAGAATTCTCATGGTATGCAGAGAAAATAGAAAGAAACAAATCACAACACAGTCTCGTAGTTGCCGGTAAAATGCGTTCACATTGCGGACGTTGCCTTATTGATGTTTCTCCTTCCTCTTGATACTCTTCAGATGTGTCATCATCCTTTTCACATTAAACACACATTGACACATTAAACAGACTACACACTTGGACAGTAAAGAATTCACTATGTATTAACTGTGGTAAAACAAAAGCTGTGCTTTTTCGGGCCAAATCTACATCATGCAAAATACTTAATTCCCTAAGTATAAATAATCTTAGAATATAAATTCCGTCGTCTGCAAAGACTCTGGGTGTTGTGTTTCACGAGTATATGTCTTGGGAACACCACTACATAAGAAATAAACGCAAGTATCCTGCAAAAATGTCAGCGCATACTGCCAGAGCCACAAAAGCTTGTTATATAACGCTCTCTTCTGTCCTCATCTGCGTTACTGCCATCTAGTCTGGGCTACTGGTACCAAGAACTTGTTGCACAACTTAATCACATTGCAAAAAAATGCCTTGCGTTGCATTGCAGGTTTGTCGTACACTGCGCTGACGTTCGAATTATTTGCTAAGTTCAATGTTTTAAAAGTTACAACCCTATATGAATAGCACCTCTTGACAGCTTTTAGGTCCAAATTAATTCAAAAAGGCAGCCACATTCGCACTTTAGCAAATTTAACTCTTAATCCCACCTCACGCTTAACCAGACACACCAACCATTATTATATCCCCCGGCCGCGAACTAATTATGAACTGCAATTATTACAGTATTGTCTTCCGAGCACATTAAATAAGTTTAAACAGATGAAGGTTTACGCACGTTATCGAAAAAAACGCTATTTTAATTATGATATCCTGATTTCTTTATGCTTTAAACATGAAAATTGTTTTGAATTAGTCTGTATGAGCTTGAAAAAAAAAGCATTGCTTGAAATTGTTCCTTGTGAGCTTGTTTCCGTAAGCTTGTTTGTAAGCAGGGGGTGGCGGGGCTAGTCAAGTTGCTAAAAAGCAGCTTTTTTCCCGCTATCCTCACCATTTATGTACATTTTTGTTCTGTACTGATGTGCCATAATGGTGAAATAAAGCAAATACCGTATACACTCTTGTAAGGGCCGCGCATTTTTTCTGCGATTTTGATGGGGTGAAGCCCGGCCCTTCCACGGAAGTGTGAAATTTTGGTCTAATTTTCAATCCACGTATGCAAAAACCTATTTAATCGTGCCATATATACCTAATGATGGGATGCCTGGCGTCTAGCTACAGACATCCTCGCTAGATGTCCTCATCGGTATCGCTGCTCAGGCTCGGCTCGCCGCCGCTGCTCAGGTCATCCGCACGTTCATGTAGCCAGTCGTCCTCAGTGCTGTCCATGGCATTGAAAATCCCGGTGACCTTAAAACTCTTTACAATAATGTCCGTGGACACCGTCCGCCACGCATTTAAAATCCAAGAGCAGACCAGCTGAAGTGACGCCCTGCTTAGTCGTCCAGTAGGCATTTTCTCGTGGGGGCCCGCTTCCATCCATTCAGAGTACGGGCGTCTGAATTCTGCCTTAAACAGCCTATTAACAGACACATCCAGTGGTTGCAGCATGCTTGTTAAACCGCCGGGGATGACCGCCAGATGCGTACGAGCTTCTGCAAGACGAGCCTTCACGTGCTCTGTGAGTCTCGTCAGCAAACGGCACACGAGTGTGCCGTGCTGGCGAGATATTTTTTTTTTTTTCAGAAATTGGACTGCCAAGTTGGGGGGAGCGGCACTTAGTCGAGTGTATACGATATCAAAAATATCAAAAGAGTCCTGGGCGGACCTATGCCCGTCCCGTGCTTGGAGGCCGACTTGGACAAACCGGTTTTCTTTTTCACTGCTTCCGCTGGTGGCATCGATTCAGGTTTTTAAGGTGCTGCCCCGTCGGTGGCTTCGTCAATCTTTTCCTCGGACGCTGTTTCAGTCGCCGGCTTTACACTTTCTTCGGCATTCCCGGAAGATTTCTTGCTTTCGTCTGCAGCCCCTGGCTCAGCTTCAGTGGCAATGGCTGCTTCATCACCTTGGTCTTTAGGTGCCTGTTCCGTCATCTTGTCCGTGCCCGCTGGCATGGCACCGTTCAGCTCTCGAGTTTCTTTTGTAGCAGCGTCAACATTTGTTGTTGTTTCTTCACATTCCTTGTGACCAGACTCGGCTACTTCGTCTTCTACCCTTTCAGGTGGGGCTTCGTCTTTAGGCTCTGGCTGGGCTACTTCTTCCTTGACTTCCTGCAGTTCAACTGCGGTGGGGGCTTCCTGAATAGCCGGTTCTGGAGCGTCGGACACTTCAGAGTCACCGGGTGGCTCCTTCGACGGCTCTTCTGTGGATTCACTTTCGTTGTCTCTATTTCGTTCTGCAACAGCATCTGAAAGTTTCCGTGCTGCAGTTTCTTCGTTTGTTTTAATTTCGCCTGTCTTTTCCTGGCTCTTGAGGAGGGAGCTCTTGAACGTGAAGTTTCTCTGGTCCCACTTCTGCCTCCTTCGGGACGTTCTCATCCTCTTCTTTTTCTTTCGACGAAGTTTCCTTGGTTGCCTGTGTCCGTTCTTTCTCACCTACGCCCGGTTCAGGAGAAGTTGCGGTTTTGGGCGTATCCTTTGCAGCGGCGCCTTTGTGAGTGCGCTCCGCTTCCTTTAACAGCTTGTTGGTCTCTGCGGTGACGTTGCAAAGTTAGGCGGTTTATTTCCGTTGTTCTCGTTCGATGCATTCAAACACGAGGATGTCGTGAAGCAAATTGTCCTCGTAGCCATGTGTCCTTCCCAAGAGCATGGTGCAAAGCTCGAGAGATCTCAGACCCGGGAGAACATGCTCTCACGTATCATGAAAGTCCAGGTTCACTTCACAGCAAAGCCGCACCTTATAGTGGAAATAAACAGTCATGCTTTCCTTTCGCTGTTGCATGCACTCTTGCATCCTCTGCCATCATTCCGCTAATCGGGTCTGACTAAGAACGTGCGACGAAAATGTTCCTTGAACTCTTCCCATGACGTGATTTGAGAAATTCTTGCACGATACCAGTCTTTGGCAGCACCAACCAAATGGAATTTTGCGGTCTCCAGCGTATACGCAACGGGCCATCCGTGAAGTGTCGACGTTCGCCGTATATTTTCGATCCACTCACGTGCCGAAGGAGCGTCCTCGGAGCCGTCAAATAGCTGATATTTTGTCTCAGGTCCAGTATAACTTGGAACATTAGCGCTGGTTGAGGCTGCACAGCAAATCCTGTCCTTTTCTTGTTGGGCTTGGAGGAGGTCGCGAGCTGTGATTCCGCACAGTGGCCAGTGTCTCCGGGTCTCCTCCACCAGACTGGTTCACGTTTTCCGCCGGGTGTTCACAAGGGTTAGCAATGAGTCTTCGGTGGGGACGGGAATACTGGATGGAATCCCACTTCTGAATTATGTTGTCTTGCCGTCTGTGATTCAGGCTCAAATCGTAGAAGAGGGGTAATTTAATGGAGGAATAAAATGTTACATGGCCACACAGGCTGACCGTACCACACAGGCGAACTCCCACGAGCATAGACACACGTCTTTCACTGACCAGCTGATAACTGCTATGTGGGTCCCAATGTCAGTTAAGCCCACTAACGCACTACGTTAACAGCGCTTCCCGAGCGAGGGCGCTAGCATCATGCTAACACTATGAGCGTAAAAAAATATATTGCCTGGCTTACATATTATACTGCTTGCCTTCAGCACTCTAACATAATCAAAGTTTATGGCAAATGCAGTCGAACTCGCTTATAACGATCCCAGATATAACGATCAGTTGTAATGACCACAGTTCACGGCATTTACGATTTTACGACCCTGCCTATTGAAACTGCGTCCAGATATAACAGTCATTTTCAAAAGTGGACATTTCAAAAAAACGCAGGCGATCGCCGAGATGAGCGTGCGCTATTCAGAAGCCGTGAGGAAAGTCACTCGCTTTCAGCCATGGTAGCGTAACTGTGCTTTCAAGGCATGTCTCCAGTGTGATTCAGGGCGAATCGGTACAGTGTACGGTGGCCGTGGCTTCTACAGCAGCACAAACTCCATGGGCGGCACCCTAGTGTGCAGTTGTGGGCGGAGGTCTCCGTGCGGCACCACTCTCGGAAGCTACGCCGGCGGCACTCCCGTTCTTGAGCAGTTCTCCGTGCAGCACTGCGCGCACTGCATCGTGTACTATAGCGCTCAGGGAGGCTTCGATTAGGCAGTCCTGGGCCAGTATAACGTAAAACTATTTCAATCTGTTTTTATTCCAAATTGGCCATTAGCCCTCCGCGATAGGTCAAATCGGCTCCAGCTCTGCCCATATGCCGCCCATATGGGCAGAGCTGGAGCCAATTTGACCTATCTCGGAGGGCTAATGACCGATTTCGAATAAAAACGGATTGGAATAGTTTTTCATTATACCGGCCCTGGCCTGTCCGCAAACCGTCCGTGGCTTCTGGTCTAACTAATCCTGACAGAACAGCGCATCACAGTCTCGTGATCCAGCTGTCGGGGACTACCTGTCCTAGGTTTCGTTCAAAAGGTTCGAAAGCACCGTGACCAGAAGTCAATCTCCATCGCAGGATCGAATCCCGGCCGCGGCGGCTACATTTCGATGGAGGCGATATGCAAAAACACACGTGTGCTTGCGTTGTAGTGCACATTAAAGAACCCCCGGTGGTCAAAATTATTCCGGAGCCCTCCACTACGGTGTGTGTGCCTCATAATCACAACTGGTTTTGGCACGTAAAACCCACAAAGAAGAATGGCTGCCGTCGTCTCTTAGCTAATCGTAGATAGCTCCCTATCCAGTGAATTCATTAGCCTGGCCTCCGAAATGGTGCAGTCTGTGAGGCCACGTCACCGACACACCCATAAAGCTTGCATAGTGGAATCGCAGCCCGAGTGCATAAAACGTGTTCGCAAAGCGCAGTTTACGTTGAGCTCTAGCTCTTCTTGCCCTGTATTTAAGCTAGCTCAGTGACTGCGAAATTTTAGCAGAATTCCCACACGGACATAAGCAAAATCACGGTGCTGCCACGTCACTGTTCATGCAAATAGCACCCGTCGATATACTCGCAGCTCGTGAGACCGTCTACTAACAATTAAAAGGCCCGATGCGTGTCTAGGACAGAGCTCGTGTACACCGTCTAATCCTGCACGTAAAAAATCTAACGCTCGAACTTGGCAACAGAAAGGATCAACATATATATATATATAGGTCAATGGCAGTCGGTGAAGCTCCGATTGTATACCACCCCAGCTACCCCCGTGAAATAGCCCTATGCAATATGATATACTTCCTCGTACATCAGTTTCACTCACCTGAAAAGCAGTGAGTGGTTTGAAAAGCCACTTTCGAGACCTTCCGCGCCGCTCACGGACACACCGCGTCATCGGACGTGAAAGAGGAGAAACTATATTGGTTTTCTTAGCAGTTCGCTTTTTTTCCCCGTTAGGCGGTGATATTTAAAGGGCCCCAAACCACCCAGAGGTCTAAATTTAGTTGTGGTGTTGCAGTTGTATATAAGTCTACAACGAACAGGTAGCCGCGAGAATTTTTCGACATGGTGCCGCAATAGTGGGGTTACACGCATTTGATGATCGTAACACAGCCCTCGCTCGTTTCGCTCTTTCCTCCGCTGCTCTCCTCGTTGGCTGGTCTCCTCGCCGAGTGCTCCTCTAAATGTCATGTGACACGTCATCGCCAACACGCTGTCCATTTCGGTTAAGGCATGTCTATGCTAGCGGCGAATATACTGACGGCGAACCTGCCTCCAGTGCTGTAGAACGTCTGCCGCATGAGAGGTGTCCAAAGTAGACAGTAGTTCGGCCGACGCACCGCCCGCAGCACAATCAACGGGCCAATCGGTGACCATGAAGCTGCGCACCTCCGCCACTGACGACGAAAACATCAGCTGCGCCTCAGCTGCAGTGCACGGCTACCGACGGGAGACGACCGGCTCGGCTGTGCTCGCGTCACAGCCGTCGGTGTCGCTAATATCAGCGTATTTTTTTCTTTGTGTACAGTAATTGCAAAGAGCAATAACAACGATAAGAAAATTGGTGGCTTGTGAGCGTCGGTAATTTATTTCGAAGCGCTGTCCGCTTTAGTTTTGAAGGGCACCGGAAAAGGCCTAGCGACAATATCGGTGCCGTCGACCGATCAGCCGCGGTGAGGCTGCCGCACAATTGAGTCCCGGTCTCATCCTCTCTACGTACGGCAAGGAAATCTCGCCGTTCGCGAGCAAAACCGCGAATGGCAAACGGCGTGCGGCAAGTTAACGTGCTACCCGCTGTGTCTACCCGCTGTGGCTGCCGTGCCAGCCCGTGCTCATTCAAAGCGCGCGCCATGGACCCTGTGTTGCGTGCACGTCTAGAAAGGCCAACACTGTCGCACTCTGTTCGCGCAGCTAATCAGACCGGTAAGCACGACTGTGTTGGATGGAACGCGAGCGATTTGGCACTTGCGTTGCGGGCTGTAATTACCGATTCGCAAGGGCGCAGAAGCGAGCAACATGACGAGGAAGAGCAGGGAGCATGCGTACTGTACCTGCTAGTAGACAAACCGGAAGTCATAGGTCCTTGTTTGACCAGTGGGCGTCGTATCCCCTGTTGACATAACCAGATGCGCCCTGCAGACATCGTGACGACCGCTGGGGATACCGGAAAGGCCAGGAGAGGAGGACGGCATGTTTTTTGTTTTTTTTTTTGTGGTGCACCCGCGCCTTGTAGCGCTGCAGCGTTTGGCATCGTTGATCATGACGGCATTCTGAACTCGATGCGCATGTTTACTTGAAATGTTCAAAAAATATCTGAGGTGGTTTGAGGTCCTTTAAGCGTGCTCCGAAGTTTCGCTACAGTGGTTTTGCGATCGTCAAAGCAGAACGCAATAACAATTAGACAGTTTTAGATGTCTTTAGATGTCTGGCTCCGGAAACGGCGCGCGCGCTTCGGGAGATCGCAGATATTGCGATTCCACTGCCTCTGTGGCCGATCTTATCAATACATCAAATAGCATGAGTCGGAGGACGCTGACTTTTCGTCGCACTTTGAGTCTGAAAGTGACGACGCAAATCAGCCCGGAACATTGGTGGTCGCAGCCCGGCACGCCCAACTGTAGTGCTTGCAGTTAAATTTTTCTAGCGGTATACCTGTTCAATGAAAACTTTAGATTTTTTTCGGAGAGCGCCTAATAGACGGCAGTACATATTTTATATCGCATCATTTTTCGTAACATTTTTTTCTTAATAGATACAAGCGTGTCTTACAAACTTTGTTCAATTATATGCACAATCTTGATTTTGACAATTTATATATTTTTTATGACATACATCTCGTTAATAAAACGTTTATGTGTGAAAAGTGCACTCATTTTGCTTTCTGTTTATGTATTACATTAAATGTTCAGTGCAGTAGTTCCTTCAGAAAAAAAAGCATCTGCTGTAACATACAAAAAATACCTTTTTTCCCCATCGTAGGGATAGAGTTAAAGAAAGATCCTTGAACGCGAAGGCTTTCGCCCATGCAAGCTGAATAAAAGTCCAAGTCTAAAGCCAACGACCATGCAACGAACCCAAGAAATGCTTAGCGACCCGATGTGATGCATATGTGATTTGATTGCCTGTTTAGGATTGTATTTTTGAACGTTTAAGTTGAATGAAGACATTTCGTTAAGTTGCATAGCCTTTGTTTTAGATCATGTAGCTGTTGATTACACCCACATGCTCAAACTTTCTCGGACTGCATGCCGTTGCCAGTACACGGGATCGGCCGTTCGAGCACGATCGCGCTTGCGGCCGTTCCAGTTAATTTTGTGCTTCCATGCATAAAGCGACGTTTTTTTAAGAACCTAACTGGAACGCCAATGCATTTCTCCGCAAAGTTCGGGAATTAATATCTTGAAACTGGTGTCATCCCGAGAATTCGTTCCAAGTGGATCCGCCTTGCGAGCTCCACGGCTACAAATTGTAAATTGCAATATGGGCCATCAAATAATTAGTTAAAAACTTAATTAGTCAATTTCTGTTAATTATTCGATTATGCATTTCAATTTCTTGTGCAAGTAATGTCCGCCTCTTCGAGTAGACCAGCTCATGAACTAGAATTGCGCTATCTGCCACAGGCAACCTTTAAGAATTTTTAAAAGTGATCGCTGAAACACCCTGTAACCCGCCGTGGTTGCTCAGTGGCTATGGTGTTGGGCTGCTGAGCACGAGGTCGCGGGATCGAATCCCGGCCACGGCGGCCGCATTTCGATGGGGGTGAAATGCGAAAACACCCGTGTACTTAGATTTAGGTGCACGTTAAAGAACCCCAGGTGGTCTAAATTTCCGGAGTCCCCCACTACGGCGTGCCTCATAATCAGAACTGGTTTTGGCACGTAAAACCCCATAACTTAACTTGAAATACCCTGTATATATATATATATACACACAATTCGACTGGGTAGTGTGACGTTGCGCTTCCCATTGTCCTTATCGGGACAACTGCGAATGTGAACTGTAGTGTTCTACGGTTATGTGCGCAGATTGTTTTATTGTGCGTGCAGGTAGTTCTATTGTGTAAGTTGGCTCTCCTGCAGTGTGTTTTCGGCACTCACTGATGAATCAATGAGACCGAAAGCTTCGCTTTAAAGCGAACGCGATTCTGGCGGCTCTCGGACTAGTGGGCGGAGCTTCCGAAGCTGTTCGAGAAAATCGAATGCGGGACAGCAGTCCCAAGCATTCCGGGGCTGTCAAGGACTGATAATCAAAATAGCCCAGTATGAGCTACAAGTCAAGGTGTGCATGGTAGCAAAGGTGCCATAGAAGCCCATACGTCCTGCAATGGTGGCTTGGATTGGATTTATTGGCCTCACCCTTTGTAACGGGTGGGCATTGCCATGAAAAACGTAGCGATGCCCTGGTCTTGTGGAGGCACGGCAAGGCCATCTACATTTCGTGGGGCCAACTTCTCGGCAGGGGTGGAAGTGCTGCGCCATTTGCGCCACGCTGCGCCAATCTGCTTTTCCTGCGCCATCCTGCTCCAAAACGCATTATCGCGCCGAAACTGCTCCCAAGCAGTGCCTCCATGTCCGACATGCTCAATAATTCGGACTGCTTCGCGGCACCAGCACGTACCCCATAGAGTCAATGTATAAGAACGTCTCAAATTTCATACACAAGAACCCTTCACCGTCCGATTTACCGGACTTTGTGCTGTGACCGCATGCCCCAAACGACATTAATGAAGGCCATCACTGCCGCCATTTTTTATATTTCGCCGCCTCGAATCGGCGCTCTCGCACGCAGATCCGCTGGAAGAGCCGTAGCCACCACCGCGTCAATGCCAGCAATGGCACCTCCTCCGCCTTTGTAATCCTCGCGATTGGCTTCGGAGCTCGGAAAGCACGGCGCCTTGCATAATGCCAGTTCCCGAAAGTCAGCTTCGCGTCAATAAAGCAGTGGGATGCGGTGAAGCATACGCGAAGTATTGCCGCGAACCGTAAAAAGATTGGGAAGAAGCAATTGTCATGGGACACAGTATGTATTCCTTAATTACACACACTTGCACCTGCAAGTTTCCTGTTACAGTACGAGCACTGATATGCCTCATAAGTGTACTGGCAGGCCTTCAAAGCTTTTTCGGACGTGCCTCTGGCGATTTGAGTCCTTAGCGGCAGTAAAATATATGTAGTCATTGCAGTGGCGCACTGACGGGGGGGCGCGGGGGGGGGGGGGAGGGGGTTCGGGTGTTGTAACCATCCCCCCCCCCTGAGTCCGAGTTAACACCACCCTCCCCCCTCGCGTCCAGCCCCACCAGTCCAACATGTACCTTCGGTGCTCTGTTCACATTGTCAGTACAATTCAGGAGGTGGCTTGAGGTCGAATTTTCCCGAGTAACAAAAATACTCTATCACTGTCTTGTATTTACTCATTCACTCTTAAATTGGGGTAAAATGCTGAAGAAATAAACATCGTGATTATCCTTGGTGTCATTATTATAATTATTAGGCATTTTATGTGCTGTTGGATACTCTGGCTAAAGCAACGACATTGTATATTATGCAAAGTGCTTGCTTCACCCCCCCCCCCACACACACACACACACAAAAAAATTTAACCCCCTCCCTGGCAGATATCCTGGGTGCGTTACTGAGTCATTGTTTCGGACTGCCGGGTTCTTCGGACGATTTCGTGGGCTCTAGGGAGTCCGAAAAATCGGACGTTGACTGTACTGCTTTCTGCCTTTTTGTTGTGAACTATGCGGTTTTATATGTGGGTGCAGTTTTGTGCTACAGTGATCGTGGGACTGAGTAGCCAGCTGTGCCTGCCCATATGTTTGCATTTAAATTTATTGGCTACTTATTATAGTGCCTTGTACCTAAAAGTACAGTTTTCAACTTGCAATATTTCCGTAGTTAATCACAGATGCATTATATTTCACTTAGAGACGTATTATTCTTGTTTAGAGAATACATTTTAAGTAAGACTTGTTCTTTAGACTGACACGTTGCTGACATATAAAGTATGACAGACAAGTGCTAGTGTTGTGTGGCAGTGTCCCTTTTTCACCCAGTTATTTGTTGGTAAAATACAAACTAGCTTTGCATCCCATGCGATTTACTTGTGCTACTTTTAGAGCTGCTTTGTACTTGTTTCTTTATACTCAATTGCGAGTACTGGTTTCTGCTATGTATTTCATGCCTCAAGTTGCTTGGCAAGAAGAGCATAGAATGTTCCACAGAAATTTCACCTTGGCACATGAAGTTTTCTCTCTTAGTATTCGTATTTGTTGAAAGCAAGTTTGCTAATTTAAATGCTCTTAGGATGGCGACCCGCTTCAAAACTCACTTTCTCTGCTACGAAACTACAAGTTCGTTGATCCGATGCTGCTCCAAAATAATTATTTGCTGCTTCAAAGCTGCTCCAAAACGGTCAATTTCCTGCTCCCAGCCCTGCTCTAAAACATTGGAGCCTGCTTCCACCCCTGCTTTGAGGCGAAAAAAAAAATCAACACTTGATGTTCAAGGCTTGTTTCGCCAAGTAGTCTACTGTGCCAGCTCACATCACATCGCTACGACATTGCATATACTGAGCACACAACAATACAAACGAAGCTAGTAAATGAGAACATTCGCCACAACATCGCAGTTCGCAGTCGACGCAACAGACTGATATGACGCCGTGTCCGCAGTATCTAAAAGCCCAAGAAGCGGTTGGCGCTACAGCGCAGCGTGGCGCCCGACAGAATGACGAACTAAATTTGGCGGCCCACCGGCATTGAAGTGCTAGGCCAACGCCGCAAACAGCAAGGAGATAACGCAAGCTGCTCGCGCGGCCGGACCAGCGGTGACCTCGGAGACCTGACGAAAGGCGGGGGGGGGGGGGGGGGGCGACATTGACGACACAGACGCTCTTTTTGCTGCCAGTTTCGGTTTCAAGGAGCCTGCCACGGGGAACTAATTGTTCACTTACCTCCCACATGAACTCCACTATTCAAAATTTGATCGTTGGATTAGGTAGTTTTGAAGACGGGCTCCAAAGCACTCATTTGCTGTAGCCACCTATTGTTGATAATTAGAAAGTCAATTACCATAACTTCGCTAATTATGCACGTAAGTGCAGAAATTGCTCTGTATCTAGACGCTGCCGATCCGTACACTCGAACGGTAAACGTAACGTGACCAAGATTTATATTTTTCGAATTTTAAAAGTTGGGTGCAGCTAAAAAAAAACACCCTGTATATATAGCCACTACTTTTTATGGCTGCGCATAAGAAATTTGACAACATTACAGTGTCAAATACGGTAATACAATCTCAGCATATCTCAGCACGCATTACCACGAGCAAACTTCAGAAAGCCTGCACAGTTTCGTATTCATAATTATTCGTGGATAGAAGCAAGCAGCCTGTGACTTCACATTTTCCTATTTTAAGGGAATTCCTCCACTACGGCGTTCCTCATAATCAGAACTGGTTTTGGCACCTAAAAAACCCCAGATAGAAATGTACTTTTTCAAATGTTTCCATTGGAGACGTATTGGATACATAATTTTCAACAACTCGTGTTTTGCCCCGCGAGCTGTCGCCTTTCAGTCTGCACGACCATAATTGATGTCGCTGCTTTTGGCTTGAAACCGTTTTTTATTGCGATAGCAATTATATGGACACTCCAAGCGGATTTATGCCGTCAGCGTCGGTGAGGTTCCGTATGAATTTCAACGGTGATGAAATCGTCGTCGCGTGGCGTATGCTGTATGTGCGAGTGAAAGCACGCGTCCCTCGCGCGCTTTCACAGGGAGCAAACGCATGGCGGAGAGCAAACATGACTTCTTCCGTCACGCTGCGGCACCTAATGCGTATTTATATCACTAGCGAGCGTCACGCCATGCTTCGGACGCTTAAAAGGCCTGCTCCTTCTACGGACACTTGCAGTCAGCGGCAAACACTTTCAAGATACTGAAACTGTATTTCGCTGTCGTTTAACTATTGTAGCTTAAGTCGTTTAACTATTACCTGTAGTGTTTTGTCAATGGCAATTAAATTATGCAAAAATCAAAGCGGGCGTTAGTTTACACAGCAGTGCTGGATTTTTATTTTACAAATATAGATACCTAATTTCACACACTCATTTCACGTACTAATTAGCTATAATAATTATATTGGAACAGACATGATTAAAGACGGTAGTATATGCGCAATACAACACGCCTACACAATGTTTCTGCATTGAGCTCGACATACATGTATTGGCTATATTTGTTACTCTCCTTGCATATCTGTTCAAATTGAGATGCAAACGTCGGGTGCAAGGAGTTAAATATGTAAAGTTAGGTGCTTTAAGTTACAGCTAGAGGAAACATCTTTTTGCTGTAGCTATGTAACGTTAAATTTTCACGCTGGAAACTACATAAAATATTGTCTTGTCTTCCATGTGTCGGCAGCATCATGTAAATTTTCGGGATAAAAAAACTTGTACACGAAAAACTGTAGTTTATTAGTCTACATGCACTTGGTGCATGATAACATGGGATGCTGAGGCTGAAATACACTACACTGATCCGGTTCGTCAAACAGTTCGACACAGTGAACCAGTTCACAAACTGTTATAGCTTTCGATTTCTTGAAACTAAACCAGAATGAAGTCGAAGTAGCTTGAACCTGAACTGAACCAGTATACTTTCTGTTTGACATGCTGTTTAAAACCCACATGGATTTCGAGGTGTGTTGCTGTAGTTGTTACTCAGTCCAAATGTGTGTCTATTTCAAAAACAGGCCTTTCTATAAGTCCTTATAAATTGACATTCCTGCATCCCTTCATCAGTAGTTAATAATTTGACATGCACTCTCCACTGCTGATATCCTGAGAACTGTCGTTTTTGTAAGTAAACTTGCATCAATATTTTGTTGGAGTTGTAGTCTCACATGAAATATGCAAGTTCTAATCTTTTTCTTTATAGAGACTGATGATGTTATCTACCACTTATAATTTACTAATGCCTGAAACTGTTAATTTTATCTTAAGATTTGTATGACTGCTAACCAGGCCAATAATATCCCAGGAAATGCCTGAAGAATTATCAGGCATTTCCTGGGATATTATTGGCCTTAGTGAGGTTAGAAGAACTGGTGAGGCTTACACAGTGCTGACTAACGGCCACGTCCTCTGCTACAGAGGTCTTCCAGATAAGAAAGAATCCGGGGTAGGATTTCTAGTGCATAACAACATAGCGGGAAACATTGATGAATTCTACAGCATAAATGAGAGGGTAGCAGTTGTAGTAATAAAGCTGAATAGGAGGTACAAAATGAAGGTAGTACAAGCCTATGCCCCAACCTCTAGTCACGATGATGAAGAAATAGAACAGTTTTATGAAGATGTTGAACTAGCAATGAGAAAGGTGCAAACTCAGTATACTGTAGTCATGGGCGACTTCAATGCAAAAGTGGGGAAAAAGCAGGTTGGTGAGCAAGCAATTGGCAACTACGGCATCGATTCTAGGAATGCAAGAGGAGAGATGTTAGTAGAATTCGCGGAAAGGAATAGGCTCCGAATAATGAATACCTTCTTCAAGAAGCGCAGCAACAGGAAGTGGACCTGGAAAAGCCCTAATGGAGAAACAAGGAATGAAATAGATTTCATACTCTCTGCCGATCCAAGCATAGTGCAGGATGTAGAAGTGTTAGGTAAGGTTAAGTGCAGTGACCATAGGTTAGTGAGGTCTCGGATTTCTCTCAATTTGAAGAGAGAGAAAGTGAAATTAGTCAAGAGGAAACAGGCCAACCTAGAGGCAATAAGGGTAAAAGCAGATCAATTTAGGCTGGTGCTTGCAAACAAATATGCAGCTTTAGAAAAGGAAGATAAAGACAACATAGAAGTAATGAATGAAACCGTAACTAGGTTGATCTCAGAAGCAGCAATTGAAGTGGGAGGTAGGGCACCAAGGCAACCAGTAGGTAAGCTCTCCCAAGAAACAAAGGACCTAATAAAGAAGCGACAGAAGATGAAAATGTCCAACTCAAGAGATCAGATAGAATTCGCTGAACTGTCAAAACTAATCAACAAGAAAAAGTAAGGGATATTCGAAATTATAACGTGGGAAAGATTGAGGAAGCCGTAAAATATGGACGCAGCATTAAATCAGTAAGAAGAAAGCTTGGCATAGGACAAGGCAAGATGTATGCACTGAAAGATAAGCATGGTAATATCATCAGCAATTTCGATGACATAGTAAAAGCAGCGGAAGAATTCTATACTGACCTGTACAGTGCCCAAAACAGCCAAGCTACTTTCATTCAAAATAGTGATGAACCGGATACAGAGGCTCCTTCTATAACTAGCGCTGAAGTTAGAAGGGCCTTGAAAGACATGACCAGGGGAAAAGCTGCTGGAGAAGATGGAATAACAGTAGATTTAATCAAAGATGGAGGAGATATCATGCTTGAAAAGCTTGCGGCCCTTTATACGCAATGCCTCACAACTTCATGTGTACCAGAGAGCTGGAAGAACGCCAACATTATACTAATCCATAAGAAGGGAGACGTTAAAGAACTGAAGAATTATAGACCCATTAGCTTGCTTTCAGTATTGTATAAAATATTCACCAAGATAATTTCCAATAGAATCAGGGCAACACTTGGCTTCAGCCAACCAAGAGAACAGGCTGGCTTCAGGAAGGGATATTCTACGATGGATCATATCCATGTCATAAATCAGGTAATCGAGAAATCTCCGGAGTACAATCAACCTCTCTACATGGCTTTCATAGATTATGAAAAGGCATTTGATTCAGTAGAGATACCAGCAGTCATAGAGGCATTGCGTAATCAAGGAGTACAGGAGGCATACGTGAATATCTTAGCAAACATCTACAAGGATTCCACAGCTACCTTGGTTCTCCACAAGAAAAGTAGAAAGATACCTATCAAGAAAGGGGTCAGGCAAGGAGACACAATCTCTCCAATGCTATTCACTGCATGCTTAGAAGAAGTATTCAAGCTGTTAGACTGGGAAGGCTTAGGAGTGAGAATCAACGGCGAATATCTCAGCAACCTTTGGTTTGCAGATGACATTGTCCTATTCAGCAACAATGGAGACGAATTACAACAAATGATTGAGGACCTTAATCGAGAAAGTGTAAGAATTGGGTTGAAGATGAATATGCAGAAGACAAAGATAATGTTCAATTGCCTGGCAAGAGAACAAGAATTCAGGATCGCCAGTCAGCCTCTAGAGTCTGTAAAGGGGTACGTTTATCTAGGTCAATTACTCACAGGGGACCCTGATCACGAGAAAGAAAATTACAGACGAATAAAATTGGGTTGGAGTGCATACGGCAGGCATTACCAAATCCTGACTGGGAGCTTACCACTGTCGTTGAAAAGAAAAGTGTACAATCATTGCATTCTACCGGTGCTAACATATGGGGCAGAAACTTGGAGGTTAACAAAGAAGCTCAAGAACAAGTTAAGGACCGCACAAAGAGCGATGGAACGAAAAATCTTAGGACTAACGTTAAGAGACAGGAAGAGAGCGGTGTGAATCAGAGAACAAACGGGGATAGCCGATATTCTAGTTGACATTAAGCGGAAGAAATGGAGCTGGGCAGGCCATGTAATGCGTAGGATGGATAACCGGTGGACCATTAGGGTTACAGAATGGATACCAAGAGAAGGGAAGCGCCGTCGAGGTCGGCAGAAAACCAGATGGAATGATGAAGTTAGGAAATTTGCAGGCGCAAGTTGGAATACGCTAGCGCAAGACAGGGGTAATTGGAGATCGCAGGGAGAGGCCTTCGTCCTGCAGTGGACATAAAATATAGGCTGATGATGATGATGATGATGAACCATGCCGTAAGGTAGGTAACCGTGCGAGTAATGTAGCAGCACATAGTGGCCTCAGAAACAAGGTGACATAATGCATGTTTTCGTGTAATCTTGCTTGTGCACAGGTAGGAACCAAATCTTATACATTGCTGTGCATGTACAGTGCTTAGTGATTCAAATGAGATACACGGAGCACATGACTGCTAGCGCTTTTTGCACCACCATTTGGCTCTGGGGACACTGAGCTGATGCATTGTGGTACAAGATGAAAGCGAGAGCCTTTGTGATGCACTGTGATTACACTTTGCCCCCCCCAGCGCTCACCAGTGGCACAACTGCCGCCTGTCATGCGGTCGGACCATCGCATTTAATTAGCTGAGCACTGTACAGATATGGGCTGGTATTTTGTAGCAATGCCTTTTCCCGATGCTAATGCCTTTCGACTCGTTTAGTGTACGTGATTGGCTGTGTTTGACGCCTCGTCCCAAGCAGAGTGTCACTTGTCCACTAGCAAACGCTAAACGCACCGAAAGTCATTGGCATCGGGAAAAGACCGCTACAAAATACCGGCCATGTTATCACATGCACTGGGGCTACATGTCCAAGGCATTGTCGTTGTCAGAACCACGTTAAAGTGGCCTGACAAGGCAGATTGCCAAATTGCACTTCTTGAATGCTGAAAGGGTAAATCTTGCTTAGAGCGGAGCTAGAAAATGCGCAAAACCAAAGGCCATGTGGTGACTTTACATTGAAGTCCTTGCAGCAGCTGCCAGTGAAGTCATGGATTTTGACATCTACTCGGGGCTATTGTTTGCAATAAACAAGGATTTAATGCCATCTCGTGGTACCACAGGCACAACTGCAGAGGTTCTGAGAACTTTTCCTGTGCAGAAGCTGCCCTACAATGAAAAAAAAAAAAAAAAACACTTTGAAGTTCGTGACATCACACTGATGTATCGGTGCTCCAGTTCAGGTACAAAATTTAAGAAAGTGAAATGTGGCCTTCATTTGCTTCCTTAGTAATCAGCCTTCTCCTACTGTATAAATGGAAATAGAAGTTTGAAAGAAAATTTACCTGTATAAACTTATTTAGTGTTGCTGTTTAGCATCACTTTAATGCAATCTAGTGCCTTTGAGGCATGCACACTTATGTCATTTTTTGTTGCTTGTTTTACAGCGGAAAACCATGGGCTGTTTACAGTGTACTTGAAAAGGACAAGCATGGAAGAGATGCAGCCTTCCTAGACCAATATGCCGCCGAACGATGGGAGGTGCTTATGTTACAACTTTTTCACATAGAAAAAAAATTCTACATTGTGTTGAAATGTAGGTGCAGTCAAATAGTTGTTGTGGGCCTGCACAATTTATTGGCTGTCATTTGCTTTGCCATTGTGTTCTTTTTCTTTTGTACGTCTGCTGTGGCTGCTCCAGTTGTGACTGTTAGAATTTCACCATCGAACGGTAGAATTTGGCTTTAAAGGGACCCGAAAGAGAAACACTAAATCAGTTCATACTGATAATGTTTTCTTTCAGCACTCCGTCTTTGTTGACTTACGGTGAGAGGTTGATTAATATAAAAGAAAAAGACAGGAAAAGTTTCATTTTTTTTTAATTTAGCCCGGACGCTCTGGTACATCAGTGACATCATTGATTTCGGTATATTGTCACGAGCAGTGGCAAAGACAAAGACATTGTAGTGGGGCTGGGTCAGAGGCTCTTCGGCTCATCGACTGCCGCACCGCGAAGTGACATCGTACATGTTTCCCGCCTCAAACTTTACAACTGTGATAATCCATTTTGATCACAATAAGCAACGGGACGGTGCTTCATCGGCCGGGGATAATGTCACGAGCAATGGCAAAGACAAAGACATTGTAGTGGGGCTGGGTCAGAGGCTCTCTTGTCGGACTGAAAACCTGCTGGAACCTGTGCGCTCTGTGCAGTCTTGACTAGGCAAGCGCTAGCTGTTCACAGTTAATTAAATACTCCCCGTAACAATATCTTTTGATACCTGGGGTGTAGTGGCTCAGCAGAAGTTCTTGAAACTTGCTTAATTCAGTCTTTGGCTTTTTAAGAATACATGTAGTCTATCCTTACCAATATAAATGGAGCTCGAGGAAACGATGTTTAAAAAAAATAATTCTGGGATGTTACGTGCCAAAACAGTGATCTGATTATGAGACATGCCACATTGAGTGACTCCAGATTAATTTTGACCACCCGGATTACCTTAATGTGCGGCTAAATCCAAGTACACGAGCGTTTTTGCTTCTTGCCCCCATTGAAATGCTGCTGTTGTGGCTGGGATCGAACCCGTGATTCTGAGATCAGCAGTACAGCGCCATCGCTAGTGGGCTACCGTGGCAGGTGCAAATGCTGTAAAAATATGATGTCACGGTGAGCTGGTTTTTCCGTTTTTGTGGCTTTTCTGGCATAGCAGGCCTCTTCTCACGGTAAGAGTGGGGTTAAAGCTTAAAATATTTTTTCTCTTTAGTGTCCCTTTAATGAAAGTAATTGCTGTGGAAATAATGTGCAGGCTAGCTGTGGCGAAGGTGCACATCTTTTGCAGGTTGTGTTTCTTGTGTGTTGTGCACGTTGCTCTCTCAGTTTACGTAACTTCCTGCTGTACCGTTGTCTCCGCTGCAGTGTGTGCTTCATTTCATGGTGGGTTGCCATACAACAGAAGGCATAAGTGCAGATGCAGTACGAATACTGCTCCATGCTGGACTCATGAAATCGTAAGCAATCTGTTGTATTTTTTCATTGTATCCTCTTCTAACAGCAGCCTTGAATGGAAGTCTTTTTGTATCCTTCCTTTAGCAAACACGTGAGAAATGACCAGCTGGTGGTCCTAGGTCGCTCAACTAGCCTCACTCCTGCAAACCTTAAAGTTAGAAATATACTAGAGTTGAAGCCAAAAATATGCAAGTTTGGTAAAAAATTGCTTCACTACTGAAGATGTTGATTGTTAAAAAATTCAGACTTTGTTCTGTAGGGACACTGTGCATAAGTGTTCAGCTCAGTAGTTTCAGATGGAATGACCTACATCACAGTTGAATGGCACCTATGAACTTTCATGAACTCATTAACTTCCTTCATGAAATATTCATGTAATAGTGGCGGAAATATTGTTTGACATTCAACATTCGTTCTATGGACTAATTGACATGGCTGCAGATAGGTCCAAATAATTGAGGAGGCCCCTAAAAACAGGCTCTGAAACATTGGTTGGTAACTGTATTTGTATCCTGTTGAAATAAGTATTACACTAAACTGGACATGTATTAAGAACGGTAAAGGTATCGATGCAGTGGTGGGAATGCTACTACAACTGCAACAATCTGCTACATTCTTTTGAAACTGCCTCATCCATGCTACAAATATGAGAAACTGCTCCAAAGCTGCTCCAGGATGAACCGCCTGCACAATCTCGGAGGCCATGGCAAAGAGGAGTTGCGGTCAACGCCAGGTGGCGGTTGCCACCAACCTGTGCGAAGAGTGCCATCACATCTCCTGCCATTCATAAAGCGAAATGAGCTAAAGGATCACTGGGTTAATCCGATCCATTTTGCGTTCGTGCATGTTTGTGGTCCACCATTAGGAAACTCATTCGCGGGTAGTGCGTAGTTTAGAATGGAGTTATGTCTGGCCTAGTTGTGTGCACTTCGCCCATTCCCCGTTATTGGTGTGTCCTGCATTCAGTGGCGTAGCCAGAAATTGTCAAATTTATTTCGGAGCAGGAGGGGATTCTCGGCCGGCCACTAGCCCTCCTGCTCCTCCTTCACCCTCTCTCTCTCTCTCTCTCTCTCTCTCTCTATATATATATATATATATATATATATAATGAGGATGCCCGTTTTTACCTTGCTTGGACAACACTTTGCTTAACTTCTGACAAACGTTTTTAATTGCTAAGGCGTGCAGCCACTTCGATCAAATTATGCTATCATCCTTGTGATATTTTAGAAAATGGTGATATTAATAAAGACTTTAACATTTTGTTTACATATATATGTATTTATGTAGCGTATCTTGATGCCCTAGTCGGTACATGACTTGGAAGAACGAACTGCGCTAATAATGGGACCAAACAAAAGACGGCACACTGGTCTGCTTGTTTAGCCCTGTTTTAGCGCTGGTTGTTTTTCCAGGCATTTATATAGTAGCAGCATTTACAAACCCATAGTGAACAAAGTAACCCATCGTGGCCTACCCTTTGCAGATATATTCTGCACATGCCCGAGAGATGTATTTTCCAACCACAATGTTCTTGTGCACAGACTAGCAGAACAATGCATTTTTACCATTGAACACCTTCGCCTTGACCACTCCAAACCCACTACTCAATCTTCTAGGTTTCGGTGATGGCAAAAGCATTTGAATTGCAACAATACATTTCTTCTGGGCGACTAGGTGTGCGGTTGCGAACCATGAGGACTTCAAAATTTCCCAGAAATTCTAAAGCCTTTCAGCTTGCGCTCCTCCATTTGAGAGACCACACTTTGAGGGAGATGAATAGAGTCTATGGAGAAGAGCTAAAATTCCCGTTGGGATTTGCAGTATATATGAAATAAATAAAACACCAAACAGCCAGGCAAGATAGCAAACTTGGATATTTGCAACTGGTTTATAAAAATCTGCCGTCTATTTATTTTTCGGGAATAGGAAAAGCACTGGTGTTTCTTTTAATTATTACTTGACGCAGAAAAAGTAAGGAGAAAGAAAGGCAAAGAGCAGAAAGAGACCTGTTGCAGCCCAGGTAACGGTGGACATAAGTGTTGTTTTCCAACCAGAGTGAGTGTTTCGGCCGTGGCTACATCTGGAAGAGGGCGGGCACTATTTTGCAAATTGCCGATTACTCAATTGCACTTTCAACATTCTGGGCATGCTATATTCTACATTTAAAATACAGAAACAAACCTTTGCGCTAGAAGTTCGATAGTATGTTATGATGCAAGTTTCACTGACTTTTCGGTGACCTGCTGTCCGACTTGTTTGAAGAGATGTTGTGAGGGAACTTGCGATCTTGGTATTGCAGTCTTCACCACACACGCATATCGTTATTTGATCATACTCCGGAATTGATAAGGCAAACAGTCCAAAGCACGACTGCTTTCTGTGTTAGAAGCCTTTGTCAAAATTATGCCATTCGTAGTTCACAGTAATATAAAGGCTAGTAACTCCGAGAGATTTGGAAGTGTTCTGTCTCCCGACACCTGGCTGTTCTGGAGACTGCAGAGACAGATGGGCTTTCGGCAACAAGTGTGACGACAAGGTTGGTGCACCTCAGCTAGGCTTCTGGCCACGGCCGTCTGGTGTCGAGGGATCGAGCAGTGACAAGACACTCTCCCTGCATCCATAATTTTTGGCCACCTTCGTTCTTGACGTCTTGTATGCACCCCCCCCCCTCTCTTTCCCCGTATCCATCACCCCACTCCTCTCATTAAAACTCTTTTTCATCAGTCACTGTCGCACTCGTCAACATTCCCCTGGTTGTGGAACGCGCGTCGCCCCCTAAAATTTCTATATTTCTGTTTACCTTTTCAAGGCAGCGCCGCTGTGTGGACATCGCGGACATTCACGTACCTCCGGTCCCACCTGTTTGCTGAGGCTATTGCTTAGTTTCCCTAGTCTTGTAACCCCGTCGTTCATATATTTTTACATGTGCAAATCAGTGTTCTATAGATCTTTCTTGTCCCATTTTTTGCGCGGTTTTCATTCTCAATGTGTACAAACTGGCCGAACAGCAAGCTCTCCAAGTTTTTTTTTTTACATAATGAAAGTCAAAGACAAGGAAAAAGGAAGGGGGGGGGGGGGAGGGGGTGCTTATTATGCGTTTCCTAGACAAGCAAGTCAAATCATCTTGAAATGATTTTCTTTAGCATAGCGTGGTTGACGATTCGGACAAGTACCAGAAATGAGGAGCTCTTTGACATCACGAAGGCCATGCGAGGCATTATGCCTCATATGGCTCATGAGGCAAAAAGTCCGGTGTTGTCGGCATTCGCCTGACCACGATGGTCCAAAAAGTCAAGTGAGCCAATTGAGCCAGTTGATGACGTCAGTTACGGCAAAGTTAATTAAGGCAGGTTTAATTAAGATAGAGTTCATTATGGCACACGAACCCACGACCATTGGTGGGAGTTGAACCCATAACCTTTGGTGGTAAGGCGAAGTTAATAAAGGTACAGTTAATTAAGATGTAGTTAATCAAACCACTTGAACCCATGGCCTTTGGTGGGAGTCGGACCCTTGACCTTTGGTGTTAAGGCGATATTAATTACGGTAGAATTAAGACACATGTTTATTTACGGTAGAGTTTATTATGGTACTTAATCTACGACCACTGATGTTAATTAAGGCAGGTTAATTAACGTGCAGTTAATTAGAATATAGTTAATTAAGGCAGTCGAACCACGACTTTTGGTGACAGTTGAACGCTCGTTCTTTGGTGGGAGTCGAACCCACGACCTTGCGTTGTGTGCACCTTGTGACAAACACCATTGGTTGACGCAATCACACAATGCATCAAAACGTTTCGGTCATGTAGTTATTTAACGATTGAAAGAGCATAGGCATCGCGAGGTCGTCGCAATGGTTTCGTTTTCACCCACGTAGGGATAACTAAGTGCCCCTTCTCGTCGCCTCTCCGTCCACGCCTCAAATATGCTTGCAGGGAGCAAGGTCAGGCTGCACATCTCTTAATCACGGAAGATCTCATCAGTGGTGCACTTTGTGTGTGCAGGCAGTGACAGGCACAAAGCAAGGGCTGGTCGTTCTCCAGAGAAAGACAAAATCATCATTCTTTCGAAAAAATAAAGAATGGTGTGGCTTCAGACAGCTTTCTACCTGCTTGTCGATTTTCCTTTCGATAAAGTTTTTCTTTCTCTCTACTCCCGTAATAGCTATGTACGTGTAATACGTATGCACCTGGGGGGAATGGCGACGCTGATAAACTTGTGTGTTCACTTCGAAAATGCCTCGAAACTGGCGTGAACGAAGCAAAGACCCCCGAAAATTTCAGGAATCTTACCAGATACAATAGCCCGTTGGCTTGCCCCTCTTGAAATAGGCTCTCCTAATTGTCTGCTCGCCCTACTCATGCCCACTGACCGGTGTGTATTCTGCAGGGGAGGCGAAATGTCCAAGTAAATTGCACTAATATTCACTATTGTAAATTCTGTAACTATTGTAAATGGGCCCTCTGTACTTTCTCCAATTGTTCCCTCTTCATTGCACCATTCCCCTTTCTGGCCAATGTTCAGGTGCCAGTCATCACCAGTGTGGCCAGCAAAATTCCTTTTCTTCGAACAATTGCGAATATTCACAATGATGTGCACCTGTTCTCTGGAACCATTTTTGATGCGCATGAATTGTGTCCGGCTGAATCATCATTGGTGACTGCTGAAAAATATTCTCCAAATCGCCATTTTTCCTGCAACAAAATCTGCTGCAAAATGCTCTTGGCCATTCCCACCACTGTTGATGTCATTATGACAGTTGTGAATAAGCTCTTAACTATTTGACATGTTATGATAAACTAATAAAACTTGGCAGGTATGTATACCTTTCTACTTGTTTTGCCACCTTTATCACTAATGTATGTGAAGTAACACTTTAAATAATTTGACACGAAACATTGGAGTGGGACCATTGTCAATAATATTTAGAACATGCTCGATTTATTGGCACCTGCTTTGAAACAACTTGTCACGTACTTTTGCCATTCTTTTGTCACTTCACTGATGTGTGTTTATGTGACTACATCTGCAAGCTATTTGTGCTTGATATGGAATAAGAATACTTTAAATTACTATAGAAGTGGTGCTGTGCTTCTAAATCTGAGGGGTCTTTATGTCAAATCCATTCTGCTGTGTGCTCTTAAAGGTATTTGTTTTCCTTTACCGCTATTCCTGTGCATTGCAGTAGGGATGAGCGAATATTCGGTATTGTCGAAGATGCAATCGAATAATTCTGTATTCGTTATTCACTTCGATTCGAATTCTGGTATTCAATATTTTCGAATTATTCGGCGCTCCCGAATAGGCAGCCAGAAGCCACGCAGGGCCGGTATACATCTTGGAGGCTATGCTTCACGCTGTGGCTGCCTACATTAACCATAAATCTCGAAGGCTATATGTTTTTGCACTAAAGAGCCGGAAATGTGCGACACAAAAGAGCAGGAACAGCGCTAGAGTACAACTGAAACGAAGCGGCGGAGTCCGCATCGCCATAGTCATCAGCGGAAATCGTACCGAAATGACAGAATGGCAGCAACGACAGAATGCTTCGTGCCTATTTGTGCCTTTATTGCGTTTACCGCCGCGCATAACAACGCGTTGGCTGCGGGATTTCATAGTCGCCATCCATGATCGCGTCAATAGCTGCCGCGGTTTCTTCCGCAACGGTTGCGCCAAAAAGTAGTTTCGTTTTGACTCAATACGCACGTCGGCCGCGTCCCTAAAAAGTTGCGTAGTGGCCATCCATGATCGCATAGATAGCGACCGCGGTTTCGTCTGCAGCGACTGGTAGTTTCGTTCTGACTTGGTGCGTGCGTTGGCCGCGTGCCTTAAGCACCGCAAAGTCGCCGTTCATAATCACGTTGATAGCGGTCGCGGTTGCGACAAACAGGTGTTTCGGTTTGACTCGGTGCAAAGCTGTCGAGGATGAAGAGCAGCGGCTACATCGTGATAGACGTGTGATCTGTTGGCGGTCAGCTTACTGGCAAAAAAATAATTGGGATGTGCGCGCGGTGGTGCAAAGCGTGCCGCAAATGATAGCGCGCCGCAGCCGTGCTGCAAAGGAAGTCGTGAGGCCTCGATCGCCGCTGTGAGAGCCAATCAGTCACGAGATGACGAGAATTGCAGCTTCCGCACTGCTTTTGTGCAAAATAGCAAAAGGATTTGCTCATCCATTACACTAATAAAATCGTGCTGATGTAGTAAGCATTGGCTTATTGTTTTCTGGATACCCTGATAATTCGGCATTCGGTTAATTCGGACATTTTTATTTTTCGCTCATGTAAAATTCGAATTACCTATAGGTTTTACTGTAATATGTGATATATACTATTTGAATTATTCGATTAGAAATTATTCGACCAAATCACTATTCGCTTCGAACCTCAAATTCAGTATTTGCCCATCCCTACATTGTAGTAAAGAATTCAACTGTAGACACAATCGCAGGCCCAAGTGGCATAAACTTCCCTCGTTTGGTTTGTTTCTTTCAAAGTCGAAGTTTAGGCCAACTTTCTGTGGGCACCATGCAGCTGCCACATAGCATGAGAAGATGAAGCAAACAGTGCCACCAACGACGGAAATTTCGTCAGTAGCATGTGAAACAAACATATCTCCAGAGAAGTGCTTGGAGCATGGATTGATCAGCGTCTTCTACTGTGGTTTATACAGTTTTCATTTCAGAATTTTTCTGAGCTTTAAACATTAAAAATTCTGCTATCCGGATATTACACTGATTGCATACTTAGAAGATGAGGGCACAAGAAGAAGACAGTGACTAGAGCGTCGGCAGAAATTTAGAAACCAATTCATAGTCACAATTAAACTAGTACATCTCTGTAACTCAGACATGCAGCCCTTAGTGCTCTTAGTGCTTCCACTGGCAGCAACATCCGACCATCTCGCCACTTTCAACAGGAAAGGGAAAAATTGTCATGCACCGACTGTAGTACGAAAGTACAAAGAAAACCCATAAGAGCTGCTCAGAAAGAAAAGCTTCGCAGTTGAAGAAAAATTTATCATGGTCCGGGGATTGAACATGTGACCAACGTCTTTCCGAGGTGGTTGCTCTACCATCTGAGCTAACCAGGAGACTAGCAGGTCAAACTAATGCACAACTCGAACCACAGGGATACTGAAAATGGCAAATCAGTTCTGCAGAAACTTGCGAGGTGGAGGAAAATTCATGAAAGGAAATGTCCTCCACCTAACTGCAGCAAGAAGCTACTAACTAAATTCATGTGGGTTTCCTTTGGAAATTTCTGAAGACAATTTTTCCCCTTCATGAATCTTCCTCCACCTTACAAGCTACTGCAGAACTGATTTGCCCCTTTCAACAGTTTACAGGCTGAACACATTGCGGTCACATTGGGTTTGTTGTTTTTCGCTCTGGTAGCACCTCATCAGCATGCCTGATGTACGAAGTCTGAACATATTTCGTGTGTGTGGTAGGATGCATCGGAAACTATGCAAATTTGGGTAGAAGGTTGACTGTGCAATCTCACCAATTTCTGCCATAATCTTGCAAACTCAAATGCTGAAAGTTGGGGATGATAATCATTGCTTGCAAGCAAAAATAGGTTCGTGAATTTTTATAAGCCCTGGTCTTTTCCTTTGATAAGCTTCTCTGCTGAGCTTCTGTTTAGCTACACCTCTGTGATCAGTTATACTTTTGGTTTTGCTGTGCATTTTATGACTTCCTCTGGTTGAGATAGGTTACTTGAATAAGTACGTAGTTGTTGGCTTCTTGCTGTTTGAACTAAAAGTTCGTATTCATGTTCTCACCAGCCATTGCAGTTTATTGTACCTAGGTAGTGTAGGTATTGCAATGTAGCAATGTAGGCAATGTAGGTAGTGCGAGGCGTAAGCATGGCCATAAATCGAAGATGGTGAATAAACTTTCGTAATTATGGTCCCAACCTTTCAACATCAATGTTGCAACATATGTAAAAATTTTATCATGTGAATTAATGCAAAAGGAGCAAGATACAAACTGTGCATTAAACTCGGCGAGTGCACATCGTAGCATGGGAGGTTATGTTTCTTGGCACGCTGAATATTTCATTTAAGCTACATTATAAAATAGTCAGTTGTGCAGGCTGCAGCCTGTTTAATGTTTAAAGTGCAAAATGTCAGTTTAGAGCTGCAAAAATTTTAAACCGTGCAGAACACCGTGACTGTGTCATACATTTCTGCTTCAGACTGTCATGTGGTTCACATGCTATCGGTGAAGTTTGTCCTGCAGGTGTTGCTGTTTGCTAAAGTGCTCATGGTATTATACGATGAGCACATAGCACCTTTAGCCAGAAATTCGTGTTTTAGAAATAAAGCTAGCTGGATGGTTTCATTGAAAATGGACTATTACTGGATGATTGACAAATAATAGAAAGGTTGTTCCAGTGAAGAGCACAGTGAAAATTGCTTTTAATTAGCTGGGGGGGCTTTTACATACACCATATTCCGAAGGTTGGACCATGCAGCATGATTTTACATTAGGTTTGGTCCATGTTGGTGTGTGTAAACTGCCATCAAAGACTAATTTAGTCTTACTTTGGTGCTGTGAAGTTAAAGTCTTAGGTTGTAGGGATTATGTTGGCTTTAGTGTACTCAGCAAGTGAGAAGTAGCTCGTATGACCTTGTATATAGAGCTGCTAAGTAAAATAGGTTTGAAATCTCCACCATTGTATCTAAAATAAATTGGGAATCGTTGCACGATTCCAACAGCAGTTGATTCTTCTAGTAGTAGTTCATATTCAATGAAGTAATCCAAGCAGTTTTATTTTAAAAGCACAATTTTGCCAATTGTCATTGCGTAATAAGAACAGTTATGTAGGTTGAATGGATGGTTCAGCCTGAGTAGCAGTCGAGTCCTCGCTTATGCTTTAGAGCATCTGAAATCTGTGAATGGTTATACATATCAGCACCCTCTGTAATGATGACAAGTTTTAATGTGATCTATGTGCATGATTGGTTTAAAGTATGTTGCAGTATTACAGAAGCAATCAGTGTGATTCAAATGTACTTTAATGCAAATGAGAGATTTGTATAGGGGTTGCTAGTTGCTCAGTTTCCTTGCTCTGTCCCCACCCTTACTATATGAGTGGCTCATGTGAATGCAGGGAAGAAGGGGAAGGAAGCTCCCCTTTGATCACAATGGAGGGCTTTCAGTTCTTGCTGATGGACACAGCTTCCCAAGTGTGGCATTTTGTACTTCAGTACTTGGACACTCTGGAGGTATGCATCATACTGGCCCTTTGCGATATGCCTCTACCTTGTTTTTCGCTGTATGTTGTAAATGAGGAGTTTAAAATGCAGCATTTCAGAAGGAAACTTAAAACAAGTTTATTGCACTTTGTGAGCTCCATTGTGCAGCATTATTTTCCCATCCTCTAGCAGTTTTGCCTTTTCAACCAGTTCCAGATACACATTGAGTTGAGATACATTGAGATGCAGACACATTGAGTGGCCAAGCCAGCAGAAGCGCATTTGCCGAAAATAATGCTCACATCTCATCGGTGTTTTCACATTGCATTGTTATAGAGTGTGTTGTCAAAACAACTATCACTCCCAGTGAAGCAGTGTTCTAGATGTTACATCATGAAGAAAAGGAAGTACTATCCCCAAAAGGGACCAGTCAAGAATATATTCCCAGTACTACTATTCACCCTTACTATCCCCTACTATCTACCCCAAAAAAAAAGTTATTTTACGCAGAGCGGCCGTATTCAACCTTAGTCAGTGTGCACAAGTCGTGCTGTGGCTGGTACACTCAAAGAAAAAAACAAAAAACGTCCGAGCCGCTCTGCACTCGCACAGTGCACTCTCTCTTGTGTTGTGAAGCATTTGAAAGCTCGCGTTCGCAGTGCAACAATGACCTCACAAGTAAGCAGTCTCTTGAATTATTCAACGTGCCTATCGCCGAGGCGACAGTGTCGCTGAAAGTGATTGTTGCAGAATACGTCCCCCGGCTTGCAGGCTTTCCACTAACAGTCGAGCACACATAAAACGATCCCATTTAAAGTGAACTTCCGTCTTCTACGAACAATTCATCCACACCTGAAAAGTTTTGCAAGGAGCCTATGAGAGAGCCGACCTCTTATAACAACCCGGTATCCTGCTTAGTTTGGTTAAAATAAGTGGAATGAACCATGGCATGGGAGCGCCTAAACGATCCTGGCACTGGGCCCCTATGTTACATTACACACAATGCAGCCAACCGGTGCAGCACCTTGACTTCTCTTTCCATTCTTTTTTTTTCCTTTCTGGCTCGCAGATGCGCTGCCACCGTAGCTGTGTGTCACAATCATGGCTGATTGGGTTGCCTTTGGGAATTTGTACAAAAAAGTACGGATTGTCAAAGTTTGATGTCTACCATTCTGAAAAAGAAAGGGAGGATAAGGGTGACAGTAAGTGAAAAATGGTGGCTACAATGTTTGGAAGTGGCTAAATCAGGCCACATATAAAGATGCTGACGATGCACTCTTCAAATGGTTTGTGACCTTCAAGGCATATGTGAGCATCGGGACGTGAGATGGTTTATGAGCGCCAAGGACTTTGTATTTCTTCTGAAAACCTTCAGGAATAAGCTGCTTTCAGAAAGCTGGCGTTTGCTTCCACTTAAAGAGAGAGGTTGTCCACAAAGATGATACATCAGCTCAGTTTTGCGGACACAGGTGGTTAATGCAGGCCATGCTGACCGTGGGAAGCACTGGAAGGCTATTGTGGCTAATGATGGTGTAGATGTCTTGGAGAACATCACCAATGAAGCATTCTTCAAATGGCACAACGAATTCCAGATGTGGAGGCTTTCAGCAAGGGCCTTGACCTACATGACGTGATGACGTGTTGACAACCTTTTAAGTGTCATTGTTGAGTCAAGACTACTTAACTATGCTTCAGTCATCTATCTCTGCCAGTAAGCGCAGTGTGTGTCATTTTTGGATGTCAAGCTTCTCTTCTGCACCTTGTTCAGTTCTTTATTGGCAGTTTTTACGGCAAGTCTGATTATAATTAACTTGATATGGTGAACATACTCAGCGCTACAACGGTGTTCATTGTAGCCAGGCTTGACTTCGGTGCTTCATTTGTTAGAGCTGTGTACATGTTGATGTTGTGTACCCAAGGGGTGCAAATTGGCGTCTCTTGTTTTTTTGTTCAGTTAAAGGCAGGTGTGTATGCTAGTGTTGTATAGCAGCTTGCTGGTTCTTCCTGTGAAGACACCGATCATACTAAATGTAAATTAATCTTTTTCTTTACCTGGAAGCAGCTCTATCAGACACTTTTTGCTGACTTGTCATCTACTAGGAACAGCAAGCTGGACATTTGTTTTGTTTCTCAGGTTATTTTTGTTGGTTTTTGCTATGGTGTAAAAAAAGTCCGTAATGTTATTGGAATGAAAGTATGTATTTCCCATGATTGATCACTGTCTCACTTTTTAATGACCAGCTCCTGGTGATTGCATTGTTCCTCGTGTGCATGTCTGTGCATGTGGGCACATATGTACAGTGCTCAAAAATTGAAATGGGAGCAGCAACTAATGCCTTTTAAGCAAAATTACAAGGAAGCGTGACATGTAGTCACTTAGTAGCCAGTTTCTAAGCATGGAGTAGTCCAAAGTGTACATTTTGGAGTCTTGATGAGGTCACTGCTGCAAATGCAGTTGATACTCAAAACAAAAAAATTAATTGAAGTAGTTTCGGAATTGTTCGTGTCTGAGTTTATGAGCACTGTACATGCACGTGTGTTTTGCCAAATCCACTAACAGTGTTATCACCTCTAGTCATGCCAATCATATCTTTATGTATTCCACAAATTTCTGTCCTCTGCTATTTGGTGGTAACTGGCGCAAAAACTTACTTTCTCTGCAGTCAAGAGGCCTGAACCTGGTGGAATGTCTAACCTTCCTTTTCCAGCTCAGTTTCCTCACACTTGGGAAGGTAAAGTGGCTTTTAGTTTGCTGAATCAGTTTGCCTTTTCTCTTGCATAATGCTGCAATAATTCAATCATATTTTGATGCATGCAACTTGTATCTTGAAACATGCAAGCCTGGTGCATACAGTGAACTCTCGTTAAGACGAACTCGGTTAAGAAGAATTCTCGCTTATGACGGAACAACATGGGATTGATTGTTTGGTTTTTCATAGACTCAATGCAAAAAAAATCCGCTTAAGAAGAACCACCTCAGACGCACTCTTCGGTTAAGATGAACTTTCAAACTGACCGCCACCGCCTCGCTGCGCAGGCTTGGTAGGGCATTCATGCGACAAGCGGGAAAGCGAAAATAACAAAAGGAACTTCCCCTGACAGAACGGCACGCGAGAGAAGTGAGAAAAACCACCCGCGCATGGGAATGCAGAGCCGGCAGTAAAGCAAACAAAACCACAAAAAAGCAGCCAAGAGAGAGAACAAGGGGGAATCTCCACCGGGCCGACCGGTTCGGAGTCGTCGTTGCCGCAATCCGCCTGCTTCGCTCGAAGGCGTGCGCACGTCGCAAATCGCGGGCAGAGAGAAAAACCGCGAGAGGAGAAAGAGAAAAACAAGGCAAAAAAAAACAAAAACGGAGTGACTCTGTCTACGTGAGCATGTGGACTCTCTCCACAACGCGCGGACCACGTGACCACCGCGGCCACCGCACCGCGGCCACCGCACCGCGCCACCGCCACGTCCCGTCCTTCATTCCTTCTGTCTCTTTATTGCCTCGACAGCGATCGGCTGCTAACGTACCGTGTGTCTCGCTCGCACAGCTTTTTTTTCTTTGCCTTGTTGCAAGGGCTAGTATGTCTGCTAGGGCAAGTGTTCAGCACAAGCCCATCACGCTTGCAAAGAAGGCCGAGATATTGTCTGATGTAAAAGCTGGCAAAGCCTCGAAAACTGAGATTGCACAGAAGTATGGAATTGCAAAGAGCAACTTGGCAGGAATCGTTAAGAACGAGGCACGAGTTTGCGCCGAAACGAAAGATGCGGACTGCAGCAAACAAGGATTTAGAAGATGTTTTCCTGGCTTGGATCCAGCGAGCTAGAAGTGCAAATCTGCCTGTCAACAGTGTTGTATTGAAAGCAAAGGCAGAAGAAGTTGCCCTCCGGATGAACATAAAATTCTCGTGTAGTGATGGGTGGCTTGACCGTTTCCGCAAAAGGCACGGGCTGGTTTTTCGGTCGATCGTCGGTGAGTCCGCCGCCGTTGATGAAGCGACATGCAACGATTGGAGGCTAACGAAGCTCAAGGATCTTCTATGGGAATATAACCCCAGGGACATCTACAACGTGCACGAGAATGCCGTTTTTTATCAGATGCTCCCGCAGAAGACGCTCGCGCTTGCTGGTGACAGCTGCACAAGGGGCAAGCACAGCAAAGTCAGGATTACCGTCCTCGTTGGCGCCAACATGACCGGAACTGACAAACTGAAGCTTTTTGTTATAGGCAAGTCGAAGTCCCCGCGTCGCTTCAAGAATGTCAAAACGCTTCCGGTGACGTACACGGCCAACGCCAAGTCGTGGATGACTCGGTCACTGTTTGAGCAGTGGCTGCGGGATATGGACCGCCGTTTTGTGAAAGAAAAAAGGCGTGTCCTGTTTCTTGTTGGTCGACAACTGCCCTGGTCATGGGCAAGTCGCTGGACTTGAAGCCATTCGTGTGGAGTTTCTGCCCACAAATACAACGGCGAACCTCCAGCCCATGGACCAGGGAGTGATCAGCAGTCTCAAGAGGCACTACCGCCGATCACTTCTCCAAAGGATGTTGCTCTGCTTGGAGAGCAATAAGCAGTACGTGGTGGACCTTTTGGCTGCTGTGCATTTGCTGAGCAATGCATGGAGCCAAGTAATTGAAGCGACAATTGTGAATTCATTCCGCCACGCGGGATTTGTCGCTCCAGACGATGACAGCCTACTTCACAGTCCAACCCAGGATTGCGGCAGTCACAACGAGGAGGAGGCTGCATTGCTTTCTTCACTAGGGAGCAAAGGCATCGTCGTGGACATGAGCACCTACGTCAGCGTCGACGAGGATGTGCAAACTTGTAGGGCGAACACAATTGACTCCATCATCGAAAAAGTGCTTGAGGTGTCTTCTGAAGGCAGCTCTGATGACGACGAGGAGGATGCTAATCCAAGGCCCGTGCCTGTGTCCTGCGAGGCAGCAGATGCCTACTTGAACTCGCTGGTGATTTTTTTCCAGCAGTACGAGGGCACAGAAAGATTTTTAAAGTCCTTAGGGGAAATGGCATCGTTTGTGTCTGCTCGCCAATTTGCCACGAAGCGGCAAGCATCCATCACGGACTGGCTGAAGCCCAGCAAAAGTTCAAATTGAGGGTGGTTTTCTATAAGGTGAGCTCGAATAAATGTTTGTTATTTTCTGCCATTGTAAGTCTCCTTCATTTACCGTGTTAAAGTAGGATGTTTAGGCGCATGTGGTTATGTTGCCATTTATTTTTTTGAGGCCCCTTCGGTTGAGACAAACTTCTGATAAACCGAACAAATTTTCGTGGTCCCGTCGAGTTCGTCTTAACGGGAGTTCACTGTACTTTGCATTTTTATCTTAAAAGCTGGCTTAAAGTTTCTGTGGGGCCGGGACATATGTTTATTTACACTGATCGCATTAAAGAAATGAATACTGCATCATATATTTTTTGAAAAGCATATGTAGGTTTATGCAAGTTTGAAAAAGTGTGCTCCTGTGCGTGATCCTTGTTTGTCATTGTTGGGAGTACAGGCTTCCACATTTCTAGTATCCCTGTCACACGTTCATTCTACATTGCCATAACCTGCTCTAATTGGAATCACTTTGGCAGGTGTGTTTTGAGAAATGGGCGTGTACAAATGCCAGAATGCGCGGTCAAGCTGTCATTTCTTTTTCACTCCTGTAGCTGAGTGTAAAGCTGCAGTGCTAAAGTGCTACAGTTACAACTGCAGCACTAAATATAAATGGAGCGTTAGTACGTAAAATAGGATAATTCAGACTCGTCCTGTTGTTCTTGCATGTGTGTGCATTATTTATTGGCAACAAACTTACTAATTTGGATGTATTTGGCTGCACACTGGTTAACAACCTTCGGGAGTGCAGCAAGTGCATAGTGCTGCAAAAGCGGCGCTAGCGTCAAACTGAATATAAGCAGCAAAATGAACATTGCCATAGTCATGAGCTGAAACCATACACGAATGACGGGAACGAATGCTTTGTTCCTATTTGTGCCTTTATTCTTGCATTTACCGCCGCGCATGACACCACTTTGGCCACATGCCTTCAGAGCTGCGTGGTCGCTATCCACGATAACCACGGTTTTGTCCACAGCAATTGCGGCAAACAGTAGTTTCGTTTTGACTCGGTGTGTATGGTGGCGGCATGCCTTCAGAAATGTGTGGTCGTCGTCCACGGTTGAGTCGATAGCGACCTCGGTTTCGTCCGCAGCAGTTGTGGCAAACTATTTTCGTTTCAACACAGTGCAATGCACGTGCTTCATCCTTTTCAGCGTGCAACAAGCTGAAGAGGATGAAGTGCAATTCTACCACAGCTCGCACGCTGGCGTTAAACCTGCTGGCTACATCGCGATGCGGATAATGCTAATCTCAGTGGTCAAAAAATAATCTGGATGTATGCGCGGTAGTGAAAAGCATGTCTCTGATGAAGACATGGGTCTTCCGCTGCCATCGCACTGTGAAGGAAGTTGTGAGGCGTTCCCCGCTGTGAGCAGCAATTAGTTACGAGATGAGAAGTGCAGATTCGTTTTGTGAATAAAAGTGTGTCAATGTAGTAATTAATTTTTTATTGTTCTCTTGATTAACCTCAATAAATTGACATAAGGTTAATTCGAACATAACTGTAATACCCTATTGTGTTAAATTTTTGTTTGCTTGCTTTTCTGCTGGTTGTTGCAGTGCCCAATCTTAGGTGTAGTACTTATGTATGGTATAAAGTTTGTACAAAATGTCATGAGCAGGGCTTTCTGTTTTGAGTTCTTTTGCAATATGTTAGGCTTCTGAAGGCGTGCTACAAATATAGTTAATCTTTTTATATTTATCTAAGGTATTAATGAAGGGCGCTCATCCGCTTGGCACAAATGTAAGTTTCGAATAGTATAATATGTTAACAGAAGCAATGCAATGGTTGAAGAAAATGTGTGCACTTTTCTTAAAGAAAAATTCTCCAATTCTTAGCTGAGCTTCTAAATTTATGACCTTTGCTCAGTCTACCACAATTGTAGAGATACTGTTGATGGCTTAGGAAAGATGACAGCGTGAAAGCTATTGCCTGCAAAGTGATGTGATCAGGGATGAAAGACAGAAATAGGAAAAAAAATGACGCACGTGCACGCACAGACATGCATGAAATGTACTACTACACACTGGTGTACCATATACCATGCAAACTCAAAAATGAAGGCAACGGTGAGGCATGATATTAACAGAGTGGAGCTGTGGCAGTGGCAATAAACAAAATAGCACATTCTGTAGGTCAGCTTTTTAAATGAAAGTAATGAATTTTTCGCTGTAAAATATTTTTCGTTCAGTATGGTATGTGCTCTGTTACATTTGTTTATTATATTTTTGCAGTGCGCTTCTGTGAGAGTGAGAGTGTCACGTATTTCGGTGGACTAAAGACAGACAGGGACAAGTCGAACGTTTAAGACAAACATTTATAATCGTAAAAACAAAAGGCAAAGACAGCACAAAACAAACAATTTACAGTACGAGTTAATTTTTGTAAGTTCTCCAAAGTCCGCAGCTACCTTGAATTGATAAGTCCAAACTATTAACATGGCGTCCCTCGACGTGGCCACGTCACGTCGTCGTCGCGGCTTCTGCCGACACGTCGTTGGGTCCGCCGATTCGTCGTAGACTCGAAGCCGCTGTGTCCGACGTTCGTCAACTTCTTTCTTCTTTATTTCTGCCATTGACTCCTCGTGTCTTCTTGTTCTCTTTTTAGCTTCTGCTTTTTCTTCTTCTTTCTTTCTTCCTTTATTGGCACATGACATATGCCCACCTTCAAGAGTTTTTCCATGTGAAAAACTGCCTTTCATCTTCCTCCTTGTATTGATGTTTCTGCCATCTTCATATCTCGGTCCACCACCAACACCAACATGCCATGTGTTTCACCACTTTCGTGGTTTGCACCAATCTGTACACTCACTGCACCTCACTTCACGTATTCACTTCACTGCACACACCAGAGTTCACTATTTAACACCAAAAAGTCATTGTCGCACACTGCTACAGTTAAACCTGCTTATAACGAACCTCCATATAACGAATTCCTGGATATATAACGAAGTTTTTCTATTCCCTGCCATTACTCCATAGAAGCACATGTATTTGAGACCTCTACGTAACGAAGTGGCAGCGGAAGACCCCCTCGATATAACGAATTTTCCCCTCCGACATCCTAGAGATTTCGGCCCAAATTTTGTCATTTTTGCGTGAGCAGCAACCGGAAGCACCTTCTCCGCCGCGACGGAATGCGAAGCGAGCGCACGTGTGCGTGCGTGCGAGCGTGTGCGAGGCGGGCCTGCATCCCTCGACCCGGCGATCTTGCCGCCGCGGGCGTGACCTTTCCCCCTCCCTAATTCAAACCTGATCCTGCCGCTTGCTGCAGCTGGTCTAGCCCGCCAAGCCGGCACTCTCTCCTTTTCCAGTTGATATTGACGACGCGCTGGTACACGCTGTGACACGTCACACTCGATGAGCGCGGACATGCGCTGTCAAACGCTGGCGGCGTGTGGAAGCGGCGCTGCTGGAGAAGCGAGCGAAGTGACCACCTTCGTGCTGTTGTCTATCGCTTCAACGCAAACTGAGCGCCGAGAACACACAGCACGCACAAAGCTATGAGCCGCCGACGCACCTACACTGCTAGACTCTGCCCCAACGCAAATCGCTTTCAAGATACGGCCCGCGCGCCGCCGCGCAGTACGCAGTTGATGCCAGAGTACAGTACAACGCCGCCCCGCTATTCCTCCCCCCTCGCTCACTCGCCGGTGCCTCTCGCAACGGAAGAAGGCGCGCTTCCTCCCTGCTTTTCTTGCGCGCGCGAGATTTAGACGCGGTCGTCGGCTCCTTCGCACGTTTTCACTCGCACATACAGCATACGGCGCGCTGCGACTGCGTTATCGCCCTTGGACTTTATATGGAATATCTATGAGCCAAAACCAATTTTAGGGCCACAACGCGTCATAGACACCATCTTTATATAGCAAATACGGATCTCAAGGGCCATACTTTTGCTGGCGGAAACCGAAAATACGTCGTAGTTGTCGTCCCCGGCACTTTGGGCGGCCAATGCCATCGTCAAGCCACCAAGCCACGCGACATGAAAAGTCAAAATGGCCGCTAGGGCCGGCGCGGGGTGGCAGTTCGCAATGTATGATGCGGCAACGGTCCCACAGTTGCGATGCAACAGCGGGGTTACCAATGCATTGGGTTCTATGGGAGCTGTGCCGGGACCGACCGAAAACGTCGTAACAGCCGGAAAAACGCAGCCCCCGGGAATGTAACAGCGGGGTTCTACTGTAACACTATACGACACTACGACGCCATCGTGATGCTCGCTCTTCGTTTCTTATGCCTTGTGCTTGTGCGAAACGACTCGCGTCCACGCCTCCGGTACCTGGTGTGACATTCCAAGGATGAGGGCTTCGACGAAAACGGAAAACGGGTGCGCGTTACAATTGAGGGCGCATTAGAATCAAGTAAATACGGTAAGCGTTTCTTTTTCGAATTTTCGTGTCGAACCTGCATATAACGAAATCCTCTTTATAACGAAGTTTTTCGAGAATTTGTCAATTTCGTTATATCCAGGTTTAACTGTATATAGAATCTCCGCTACATCACTTGTCTCTGTAGCACTCATTGGTCCACTGCTTCACACCAACACTTACACCACTTAACCAACTTTACTAAACATACTACGTCCCTAAACACAGCTCCTACAACACTGCTCACAGTTAGCAATCAGCCTTGACACGACTATACTTAACCACTCCGCCACTACATAATCTGCGCTACCAAACTCTACAAATGGCAAAATACTATGTGTTTTTCGCCCTACAAGTAATTTCCAACAAAATATGTGTTTTCACACAGCATTACCTTAATTACATTCTTATGATTTCACCTACTGCAATGATGGAAACATGAGCATCTTTAAGAAGACTGTTGTTTTATCCATACGTATCCCTGCCGTGGTAACAACCTCCGTAGATACTAATGAAAGCATTTCTTATATTCTACCCCCCAAATACCTTGGTAAGGAACATCCGAACCCAAATCCAAGTTACACTCTAATTTTGTACGCCTAACCTACACTGTGTCTTAACCAGCAGTAATGTTTCCAATCAATTTTTCAATCCATCCACACCTCATAAGAGCCCGTGTCCTTTCCATATTGGAATTCCGTTTGACACCCTCAATGTTGTCGAAGTGCTTTTCTCTTGCGTCGCTGTCGAGACTTCCTATGGTGCCTACTTCCCTTCTTAATTCTTCTCTTTCCTGTGCCTGCACGATTCCTGCCTGGCTTAGAAATTCTCTTGTAGAGTTCAAGTTTCGCCTCCTTTTTATTTGATGGACAAAGCTTCCTGAACGCATGCTTGTTCGCGCGCCATCTCGCTCTCAGCAGTCTCTTCATCTGCCGTCTGTACTTTCGTGATGTACGCCTTCTTGAGCGATTAGTGTAGCTGCTGGCTTTGTACTTGAACTCGAACTTGAAAAAATGACTCTTCAAAACCTTTTTCTTGTCATGGGGACATGCTCGCAATCTGCATTTAAGTACTCGACGCTCTTGCTCTGGATCTTTGTGATGTTCTTCGTAGTCGTCATATTCAGATGTTCTACGACTGTTCACCCCAGTGGCGCAACGAGGGGGGGGGGGGGTTTCGGGGGTTGTAACCCCCCCCCCCTGAGGCCGACTTAACGCCCCTCTTTTGTTTAACCCCTTTTCTTTCCTTGTGCATTTGAGTACTGCAACTGAGATATAAGACGCGCAATCGTCTGCACACTCACAAAAAGCGCTTTTGACAATTTCCCGTGAAAAAATTTAAATTAGTGCTATTTAGATGGTATTGGCAAACTGTCAACACCCCCCCCCCCCCCCCCCTGGCAGAGATCCTGGGTACGCTACTGGTTCACCCTAAATTTAAATCCCGCTCTCATAGTGGCTTTGCCATGAACAACACCCTAAAGTGTTGCCCATTGGTGCTTTCTTCAGTTCCTCCTCTTGGGTATTGACTTCCTCCCTTTCTTTTCCTCGAAGCATTTTCTCGATCTGTTCTTTCTTTCTCGCTTCGTTGTTTTCTCTCTCTCTGTTTTCTATGCATGCTTTATTCCTGTGTCTGCTGCCATCGCCTGCCTAATGCACACTACTTTCTTGTCACTCGTAAAACTTGTGCACCTGTGGTCGTCTGGATCAGAAATGTCTTGCTTGCTGGATGCTACCTTGTGTTCACAGGGGTTTCTGCAGTCGAAAGTCCCCACCTCTTCAAAAGCCTTGCCATGGTCAAGTACTCTCCCTTTCTGCATGACATTGTTAATTGCTCTGCTCTCCACACACACCGTATGCAGCGTTGTGCTATTCCCCCTCTCGTCAGTGTCCTTTTGAATCTTCGTTTCTGGGGACCGTTCGCCCTCATGAGCACGACCTTCTGGCACGTACCCTGCGCTACCAAAAACACACTCATCATTCGGGTGTTGTATCCCTTGCTCTCCAGTACTATAGGACTCAGCGGCGCGGTCATCAATAGCCTTACAGTGACAACTATTCTGTCGCAACAGCTCACCTGTGCGAGGCCCCTCTTCAGGTATGCTATGATTGCTATGTATTATTTTGACGGCATCTGGCCTCTCTGCCTCTTTCTCTTCGAACTGTTTTTTCTTGTCACATGCTTGCCGAAGTGTCTCAAGTTCTAAAGATCGAGCGGCGTGGACACGGTTTTTCTCCTCAATTAGTTTGAGGCCCTGCTCCTTGCTAAGCTTTTTCTCGCGAACAGTAGCTAATATGCTGTCCCAATCCATCTCCAGACCACCAAAATCTGTGACGGGGCCGGAAATGCTGGAATATCCTGGCAGGCTCGCCAAATTGTCACGTATTTCGGTGGACTGAAGACAGACAGGGACAAGTCGAACGTTTAAGACAAACATTTATAATCGTAAAAACAAACGGCAAAGACAACAGCACAAAACAAACAATTTACAGCACGAGTTAATTCTATAAGTTCTCCAATGTCCTCAGCTACCTTGAATTGATAAGTCCAAAATATTAACATGGCGTCCCTCGACGTGGCCACGTCACGTCGTCGTTGCAGCTTCCGCCGACACTTCGTTGGGTCCGCCGATTCGTCGTAGACTCGAAGCCGCTGTGTCCGACGTTCGGTCCACTGTTTGCCTGGTTCGGGGGTCAGGACGGTGGGGTGACCGATGCGCCTGGATCGCCCGGTCAACTCCGCTAGCCTGCGGATCGTAGCCACAGGGAATCCGGGAAGCGGTGCTGTCAGCCTGTAGCTCGGCTTCCGGTGGGGCGTTCGCTCAGCTCGCGGGTCGTAGCCGCGGCAGCTGAAGCACAGCTTCCATTGGGTTGCCGCCGTCTCCGCGATCCACCCGTCCTGTTCGGCCTCCAGCTCCGTCTGCCTGCCTGCGTCCCAGAGCGTAGCTGGGCTGTTCTCTTCGGCTACGTGGCCCTTCTCCCGTTGGCCACGTAGCTGGGCGTGCACTTTTGCACTTCTTCTTCTGCTGTCATATTGTATTCTTAGTCGGACGCTCTTATTTTCAAACTTCTTTATTTCTGCCATTGACTCCTTGTGTCTTCTTGTTCTCTTTTTAGCTTCTTCTTTTTCTTCTTCTTTCTTTCTTCCTTTATTGGCACATGACAGAGTTTAGGCAACAGTAAAGCTGATCGGTGCATTCTTTTGTGTGTTTCTCAAAAACACCCTTCAAGGAATGCAATCAAAAGCGTATCAAAGGCCAAGTGCACCTGATTAGTGACCTGCTCACAGCACTCTTCTTTCGCTAATAATCGAACCTCGATTTAACGAAATTCGCGATGTAGCAAGCTATTCTCATTTCTCAGTCTTAGTTCCATTGAAAACGCGCATTTTTTCTTGCAATTTAATGAAACAGTTTTGGACTTTGTTTCAATTTAACGAAGTTTTCGGCCATTTCAGGCATGTACTTGGAGCCTGTATGGCTGGTAAATCTATCAAAATACTATAAAAAGTCAGCCTAGGAGAAAGTAATTTCCAAGCATCCTTCCGCATGAAAAGTTCTACCAACAAAAATGCTGTCTAAGTGGGTGCTCTGGGACGTGGTATTCAGGAAACACTGCTGCATCATTTATTGCATGAAAACCTGCAGAGGCTGCGGGCCACATGGCTGCTCGGAACGCTTGGAGAAACACGAGAGCTGATGATTGCTTCAGCGTCAAGGGGGGAGGGGAAGAGATAAGCACGCGGTAACGTGATCAAGCACATGTTAGAGGTGGGGGGGGAGGGGGGAGACGCCTCCGAGGTTGCAGGCCTGCGCACTCTGTTTTATGACATCAAGTTACTTGGACCGAAATTTCCATTGCCATGCCTGGCGTGACGTAAGCGGTGACATCAAAATCACTGCAGCTCGCTCGGAGCATCCCCATTAGATTCTATGGCAGTCATGCAAGCTAGCATGACGTCATGGATCGAAGTGCACTGGCCTTGTTCTATCTAGGATGCATTGGGGACGTGCGCCTACCGGAAAACCACGGAGTCCTGTCTGGCTATAGGGGCACGTTCGGTAGAGGTGCCCAGCTTCACCACAGTGGTAGCAAAAAGGTATTCGGTCAGGAATGCACCATACATCAGCCTTCCTAAACCTTCTCTAGGGTGGCGACAGCGTATTTCGAGGTATCGCATTGTTAATAGATGCAGTGGCTGCGATTTGAGCACGCCCGGGAGTTTGCCACAGTACATCGGCATATGAGAGGCTCGGCTGACGCAGTAATGACGCTTGGGGGTGTGCACTGAGCTGTGGTTCCCGGATCACCTGTCTGACCGGCGTTGGAGCGTTCTGGTCAAGTCGTAGCCTCTGAAGCTCTTCTCGCACTACAGATCATACGAGCTCCCGTATGACTTCCACGCTGTTTGACTTCCACGATGTTTCCGAAGACTGCTGGAACTGCGTCTACATAGGTGACGTTCATTTCCCGGTTGTACATCCTTGATCACTGAAGCAACGTTCTTTTCATTGTTGTCGCCTCCGAACGAAACTTAGCGACCGTGCACGACGGGCTCTGAACCAACCCTGCGAACAGTTCCTGTTTTATACCCCGCATTAGATGGCGAAACTTCTTGTCCTCGCCCGTGTTCAGATCAGCTCGGCGGAATAGGTGGGACATGTCTTTTACATACATGGCAACGCTTTCATTGTTTCGCTGGTTCCTTGCTTGTAGGGCAGCTTCGGCCCTCTCCCTGCGGTCCATACTCGGGTAAGTGGCAAGCAACTCCCATCGGAAAGCATCCCACGACACAAATTACGCTTCGTGGTTTTCGAACCACATTCTTGCGCTGTCCTCTAACGCGAAGTAAGCGTTTCGCAGCTTGCGCTCTCCGTTCCATTCGTTGAACTCCGCGGCTCGCTCGGAGCATCCCATTTAGATTCTGTGGCAGTCATGCAAGGTAGCATGACTTGCATGGCGTCATGGATCGAAATGCACTGGCCTTGTGCTATCGAGGATGCGTTGGGGACGTGCGCCTACCTGCCCTCTCTCCCTAGTGCGTGCGTCTCCTCTCCTCTGCATTTGCTGTAGCTGCACATGAATGTCTATTCGTGCCACGCGCTGTATCTTCAAGGTAATTTTTGGCAAGTGCAAAGGTCGATCTGAGATGTTTGGTGCCTTGATTCGCATTTTGTTCCCGCATGCCTAGTGTTGGCAGGCAGTGTTCGAGGTACGGTAAAGCTCATTTGTGCATTCTTTTGTGTGTTTCTCTTGTTGAGCTGTTTGCGTTCGTGACGAAAACACCCTTGAAGAAATGCAATCAAAAGCGTATCAAAGGCCAAGTGCACCTGATTAGTGACCTGTTCACAGCACTCTTCTTTTGCTAATACAGTCGAATCCATTTATAACGATACCGGTTTTAACAATATATCGGTTATAACAATGAGAAGCTGCTGCACTGTCAACTTTTGTATGTTTTTTATGGTGAAATAGCCTGCTTATTACAATGCCCCCATGCCTCATTATTGGTTATAAGGTGAAATCTGGCTCCGGGGTGTCCGTGCCGAAAGGGAATGTGAAATCCTTGAAAAAAAAAAAAAATTTCTAGTCGCTGCACGCCACCGTGTGCTGTTTTCCAGCCGCCTCTGCATCGCCAGCCTCGCGCGTCTCTCTCCTGTCGTCATTCCACTCCTCTGAACACAAGTGAGCTGCAGTCCGTAGATCTACGCCGCGCCACCCTCCGAAACACGAATGGACCACGCCAACTGCGCCGATAGCACTGGGCGCTACTCCTAGATTGCTTGTTGGCACCTCATTCTGCACAGTTCTGCTGACGGACTTAGTCGCTCATGCAAGTCTTGGTTAAGTCGAAGTCGTTCCGGGCTACGTGGTTTCTCAGCCTCGTCTGACTCGCCGCCGAAACGGAAGATCGCTGATCCACCCGCTGATCATCGACAATGCACGGTGTTGCCGGTGTCACGAAAGCGCACTGCTACAGATTTGGAAACAAAGTACTTCTAACTAATGCGGCAACCGTCGCGAGTGTGCTTGCATCGGATAGTGACGGCGACAGTCGCGGCAGCGATGACGCGGTAGGAGGCTGCCTCAACATTGTCCTCGGAGGAAGCCCTGCAGATGATTCAGTCCCTCCGGAGCTTCCTTTTGCGTGAGGCACCTTCGCGTGAGAAGCATGTCGGCAAGCTTTGCGTCTAGCAAGCAAAGCTGACAGACATGGTGTTATCTCATGCAAGCCAGTGAGAAGTATGTACGTGGCGACATGCTTGCGGCGATCTCAGTGTTTCTTCTAGATTTCTGAAGCTGAGAGGCTGTTGCGACAACCTTCTCGCATTTATTAAATTGCCCCTTTTGAGGCCACCGAAGCGTTGCCTCGGTGGAGCTGGCATGTCACTTGCCACCCGTGACCCCGCTTTGCAGTTATTATCAGTGCCATTTTTGAACGCCAACAGCCGCGGCTTGTTACACGCAATTGGAGCGCACAGGAAGCAGAGTTAAACAGTTAAACGAGTAAACTTAATCAGCAGCCGGATGGAGGAAGGTGGCGGGTAGGGGCACTGGCCTCCCTGGCATTACAGTTTTCTCACAACAGCTCTGCCGTTCCCCTATTTTGATTTTTTTTCTTCATGCAATCTGGTTATAACAATTATCGGTTATAACAGTGGAATTTTTGTGGCACTTGAATATTGCTATAAGTGGGTTTGACTGTAATCAAGCCTCGATTTAACAAAATTCGCGATGTGACAAACTATTTTGCTTTCCCGATCTCAGTTCCATTGAAAACCGTGTATTATTTACGCAATTTAACGAAACAATTTTGGACATGGTTTCGATTTAACCAAGTTTTCGGCCATTTCAAGCATGTACTTGGAGCCTGTATGGCTGGTAAATCTAGCAAAAAACTTTAAGTCAGCCTAAGAAAATGTCATTTGCAAGCATCCTTGTGCATGAAAAGTTCGAGCATAGATGCTCCGCCTTTATGGCAAACCTGCAACATTTCTTTTCTTTCTTTCTCTCTCATGACGACTGTTCGTATCTTTTTGCACTTTTCTTTCTAATTTGAGGGTGCCATCTGATTAAGGCTGCAATCACTAAGCGTGGTCAGCCATGACGTCCAAAATTTACGGTGCCGCGCGACACAACTCGCTAATCTCAGATGCTGTGAGCCAAGCCGTTGCATTGCTCTCAGCGCGATCTGCACTGCGCGTGCTGGCACTCATAACCGCGCTGTTTTGGCCCGACCTTCTTGCAATTTGTCTATAAGTGATTATTGACAAGATACTATCCACCAGGAATGTTCTTGGAATTTGTGAAATGATTTTACTGGTGAAACTCGAAAACCTCGAATTACCGAAATTCGCAATTAACGAAGTTTTTCGCTGCAAGTACAACTTTGCTATATCGAGGTTCGACTAATAGCCAATTTTGGAGATCTTTACAGATGTCACACTCAACTACATTTTGAAAAGCTGATTGAACATCAAGCCGCCACTTTTTGTTAAAGTGAATGCTGTAAAATTAAAAAATTGCATATGCAAATACGAGGTGTTGTTTTGAATTTCGGTATGTCAAAGTTGCTTTTTGCGATACATTCGGGTACTGGAGTTCTTTTTAAGGTTTAAGTGGTGCTTTGGTTTTCTGTGACCAAACGCCAAGTGTTTCTTCAGTTGTGTTATATGCAGATAAATGTCATGTTCCAGCCCCTTTCTCCAACATAGCTTTTTGTTCCGTAGCCGAACTCCTCCCAAGCAGTGCGAAAGTTTTTTACATTAAAAAAAAATTGTGATCCTGATGAAAGTGGAAAAGGACGCTAAAGAAGTTGTACTCTTGTTACGCAAAATTAATTGTACTGTGCTTAGATTAACCATTGTTTGGAAGTAGTGACATGTTTCTAATCTAGCATTGATGTTGCCATTCTTTGCCATAGGCAGGGAGGGAGGAAGCAATTGGAATGTTTCTTTTTCAGGATTACAGCACTGAAGGCATGTCAGAATCCTTGCTAGTGTTCCTGCAGCATCTCAGGGAGTTTGGACTTGTTTATCAAAGAAAGGTGAGCTTGAAATATATTGTCCAGCTGTATTTTCTTAGCTCATATTTTTACAGTGCCACGCATTCTTATTTATTTTCTCGGTGACTATCTTTCACCGGCTAACAAATGCTCAAAGTTATTGCCCAGCACAAGACGTGCCTTTCTGTATCGGAAGTTTCTCTAATGTTATTGCTGGTTGCCTTATGTAATCATATTGCGTGTGTGATGAGAATAGCCATGCACATGCTAGAACTTTCGGGAGCACTAGCAATTACACTGGAATGTTCAAGCAGTCTTGTATGAATAGCCGATGCATCTGATCCATAAATCGGATTCTGATGATCGTGCCCGCCTCTTTGTTGTGCTCTTAGTGTTACTCGTCTCCCGTGGGCACAGGTTCGCCTAAGAAAGAGTTAGTTTTGTGACTCGCCGTTCCACGGTCTGATTGTTCACTGTCGTGACAAGGGGACAATAGGGTATAGCACAAGCTGATTAGTTTAAAGGGCAAGGGTGTGTCACTACATCTTTGGATTGCTGTAAGGCCGGAAGTCGGCAACATATGTTTATCAAAACTTGCAAACAGGTGCGGGACAGAATCAGAAGCATGAAAATAAATGGACAGAAAAGATTATTTTTTTTGGGCCGATTTTCGATCCTGGAGCCATGTTTCCCTTTAAATACAGAATAACTTTCGTGCCCCAAAAGTGGCTACACGCAAGTTAGATGCATGTGCTTTATTGACACTGCATGCAGATGAAAGAAAAGGCATGAATCGTACTTTGTATAATCCATACATACTCTTGTAATTTGTGTACTTCACATGTACAAACGTATGTTATATGCCGCTGAAACTTTAAAATGCTTTAGTAGTACCTGTGTCACACGGGCTGTTCTCAAGAGTAAGCCTTCAAAGTTCCCAAAATAAGATTGACTCAAAGGAGTTGTGTAGCTGCTACGTAGCAAACTCTATGGCCGTTCAAATGTTTCGTCAACGTGACACCTAAGCACTTGCGGTACCGGCGTTGTGACCTAAAATTGACCAGCATTGATTTATGATTTTTAATATCTAAAAAGTGCATTTACATTTTTGTATGGTTTCTAAATGCCATTTCATTTATTCTAACTTTAAAGGGCCTGGAGTATTTATATGAAAGGAAACATCAATAGCACAAGAGAAATATGTTAGGGATAATATGAATAGCATTTAGTTGTTGTGAAAGTACTGAAACAAAAAAGCAGTGCAATAACCTACAAAACACTGAAAAACTCTTCATAAAACTTGTTGGGCTAGTTGGTACATGCTTCATACAACGAAAAGACGCAACACACCATGGAAAAAGACAGGCGAAAGGAAAGAGCGTCTCTCCAAACTTCGGACTTCCACACTCGGCAAATCCTCTTCATGTGCCCGATTGAGGGCTTCACAAACCGACCTACCACATCACCAATGGATTGTTGCCGCTTGAAGTGCAAGCCTTGTGTGGCTTTGTGAGGCCGTCAATCGGGCACGCCAAGAGGATTTGCCGAGTGTGGAAGTCCGACGTTTCGAGAGACGCTCTTTACTTTTGCCTGTCTTTTTCCATGGTGTGTTGCGTCTCTTCGTTGTATGAAACTGAAAAACTCGAAGAATTGAAGGCAAGAAGATTTAATGTACGGGAGTGTTCTCCTATTTGTTTTGTTACTCTGGCAACGTTGAGTCTGCTGGCTGCAGGAGCTGCAGTGTTTTTGTCTCAGTGGGGGACTTTCACTTGTTGCTCCAGGAAAATTGATTATTTTTAGGTGGTAAATCTTTCTTGCTACTGTATTCAGATGCATTGTTTATGGTATGCAAGTGTAAACAAGCTGTTGACCCTCATCAATAATGTTTACAACGGTCAACTGTGTTGACCTTTTCGCATTGCTTGAAGGCCTTTGAGGTTTCAATAGAATTGTTGAATTTATCGACTGCTCACTCCTTGGTCTTCAAAACTGGTCCTGTAGCAGCACCTACTTAAGTGTTGAGCCAATAGGTCATCGATTCAAAGGCCTTCGAAATGCCTGTAAGACATCGGTATAATAATTATTTCATGAGGACTTACCAGCAAGTGAGTGATTCCCTCATTAAGGAAGCAAATGACGAAAGCAGCTAGAGAGTATAGTGATGGAATTGCTGTGCCAAAAGGCTAAAGCTGCGGAGTCCTGCTACAGTCAACATTGTGATAATTTGTGCCAAGACTTCACTTTTGCTATATTAAAAAAAAACAAAAAAAAAAATGTGCATGTGTACACGCACAAACACAGACAGACAGAGAAAGAGGCTCTGTTGTTTAATCTCTCATGGTTATGGTTCTGCCATTTCGTGTGGTTGTGGGAGCAGGCAGGTGTGTGCTCTGGAGCTAGAACAGAAGAATCGATAATACATTGCCGAAGACACGAAGAGTAGGCTTGGAGTTTTGTGGTGTAACGTGAAACCTTTGAGTTCTTGTTAATATGAATGGCACAGAGGATGACAATGAATTAGACTGATGATGGGCACTGGATGGAATGCAGCCTTTTCTGCATGTGAAAAGGAGCCACGCACTTTCCGGCACCTGGCAAGACTTGCCATGAGCGAGTACACAAATCATGCAACAATCCTGTGATCACTGTGCTTGTAGTCATTTGATCACTGTAATCGTGCAGCTAGCCTGTTCTGTGCAGAAAAGTTAGCCATTTGTTATCACTTATAGACCCTTTTTGCAGAGTAGTTTGCTCTAGAGGAATGGGATGGCGCTTTTGGCGCTGCAGCGCATGTTGCTTCAGGCGAAAGTGCACGAATGTGAAACCATTATTGCTTCTGTCCTGTTACTGTGTGATCAGCTGTCAAAATGCAACTGGCTGATTGCTAACATGCTGTGCTCCATTCATGCTTCAAAATGTGGGACGGTAGAGGGAAAACTATGCAGTAGTTGGCTGCAAAAATAGTGACTGATGCATTAAGGAGGGGAATGAATCTGTGTAATGAAGTTCACGGCGCACGTATCCAAGGCTATGACCCAATGGGCTTCATGGTTACACTCTCGCAAAAACACCTCCAGAAAGAAACACCCATAGGAATATTGCAGCAGTGATGTGCATGACCTCTTCAGGCTGCTTTTTTTATCTCAAATACTCACCCATTCTTGCTCTCAATGTCTTCTTCTTATTATCTTGTACGAAACATCCACTATCTTGAAAGTATTTGCAATTTGAAGGAATTTGTGATGTGCAGCGATTCTTATATTGTCAAAATGAATACCTAGTTCTACAACAATGACCTCGTGCTTCATTGGTGGCAAATGTGCATGTCTTTGGCTGCTGACAGGTAGTGACTTCGCTCAAGATTTACTGCTGAGTCTGTTCTTTAGTAGCAATACATAAAACTTCCAAGAATGACCCTCATAAATTGCCTCCAGAATAACTTGATCAAGAGTGAGTAGCTATTGCTTTCAAAATAACAGGATGTGCAGAAGTTTTCATAAGCTCATACAAAAAAAAAAAGAAAGTGATTTTTTACAATTGCTAGAATCCACAAGTTGGGTATCGTTCTCACAAATGTCCAAGAAAATCTTATGTTTTGTGTATGTGTTTATATTTTTCCAGAAAAACAGGCTTCTTCTAAAAATTTGCAGACAAGTTTTCACTTAGCTTGTTATTGTGATAGGTGCTTGACCTGCCGTGGTTGCTTAAGGGCTTTGGCGTTGCGCTGCTAAACATGAGGTCACGGGGTCAGATCCTGGCCATGGCAGCCGCATTTCAATGGGGTCAAAATGCAAAAGTGTCCAGGTACGGTGCATTGGGTGCATAGTAAAAAAAAAAAACAGTAGGTCAAAATTAACCCGTAGTCACCCACTATGGCATGCCTAATAATTAGATTGTGGTTTTGGCACGTTAATTCCCAGAAATATTATTTAGTATATGTGATTGGTGCTTTCTGAGTGACTTTCAATTTCTAGGCTACTTTTGTTTATTGCTTCTTCAAGCTGCTTTCTAACTATGAAGCCAACTGTTGGCGGTCTCAGCACAGGGTCTTGAAAGTTGGTGCTTTCAGTCTGCACTCCACCATGAACAATGTTTTTCTCACACGAGAAGTCTAAATGAAATGTAGTCACTTCACCTCCTTGGGCCAATAAAAAATAAATCTGTTCAGGATGGTTGTGGAATCATCTGAAGTGCACAGATCAAGTATTTTAATCTTAATGCATCTAAGCTTTTGTCATTGTTTCTGCTTGATCTGCTGTTCCTGCTTCTATGCACTCTTCTTTTTTTCGTAGTTGACATGTATAATCTATCAAGTTTGATAGCTTTATTAACCACAAGGTTGAAATAATTTTGACCTAAAGTGAGCTCTTTGTATGTGACAAGTTATAACCTGAAGCTTTGAAAAATGAGCCACATTTGCATGAACTGTATGTACGAAGTGTGGCACGAAAGTTGCTTTTAAAATGGACATTAAAGAAAATACTGGATTAGGCTAGTTTTGTCAGTTGTATTCCTGGCACTGGAAATAGCTGTCTTACCACAATAGAAAGCTTGATAAGCCAGAAAGGAAGCATAAATTAAAACACAGGTTGCCAACAGGTGCCCCCTTTGTCAACAGGTGCCCCCTTTGTCAACAGGTGCCCCCTTTGTCAACAGGTGCCCCCTTTGTCAACAGGTGCCTCCTTTGTCAACAGGGGCCCCCTTTGTCAAGATGTCACATATTTTACTGCGTCTGCTCAAAGTGTTTATTAATGAAGAATTAGACTGCATTCATAAGTCTGCAAAAGCTTATTAATATGGCATCTTTTAAAAATTATTTTCAAGCGCAAGAACGGCTGAAATACATGAAAAGGCAGTGAAATTTATCACTGCACACTGACATGCCCGGTGCTGCAATTTGAGCACGAAAGTCAGTATGGGGAAGGTTGGCCATAATTTAATGACTAATAAACAGTTTTCAATCAAATAAATGAAAATTGTTGAAATAAAACCTTGTCAGTGTGAATGGATTGTACTTTTTTCTTTAGTGTCCTTTTGACGGTTATGGTTACTAAGCAGAGGGGCCAAAGTTGGTGCTGTGCTTGTGTGTCACTTATGTCGTTGATTAAAATTTTAATTTTGCTGCAAAGCAAATTGAAATGTAATTTTATTTAAATTTGTACTAGTGGGTGGAAAAATAGCCCTTTTGTCCTAAAAGCTCATTTCAATGTTGATCTCACCTTTATCAGCGGAGATCAGGTCGATTCTACCCAACGCGGCTTGCCATTAACCTGGCATCTGGACTGAAGGAGACGACCCTGCGCAGCTTTGAGGCGGGTTATATAATGGTGGAGACCAACTACAGGGTGTACGCATACACAAGTAAGCCCTTCCTGTGCATGGTCACATATGTTTGATATTCAGTTTTATTACATCTTTGCGACAGATCTTGTTCTTTATTGCAAAGTGTGGCAAACAACATGCTCTCCCATGGTTATGGCCTTAGAGAATGTGCCACTTTTCATAAATTGCAAAAGCACTCCCTTCCTTGGTACCCCCCCTTCTACCCCCCCCCCCCCCCCCATGCCCACTACTATCCCCAAGACCAAAAGCTATTGATATGGAACAGTTGCATTCTCTGGTGTGCAATCTAGGCTCGTCAGCAAATAAGTTTCGTATGCCTCACGCAGGTTGTTTGAATCAACCAAACCAGTGCAAGGCAAGCCATGGCCAGGTGCTGAGCCAATGAGCTTTAGGCCTATTGTGGCAGCGAAATATTGATGGCAGCTTTCGGGCTGCAACCTGCAGAAAAAATAAATTTCTTTCATTATGGTGGTACTTCCGCTTCATCAATGTTACTTTTGCAGAGAGTGGCAGCTGTAGCAGTGCCACACACAGCTACTGTTCCAATTAGATCACATCGCACCACTGTTAACTGCATGCATGTGTTCTACATGATAGTGCACAGCTTCCATGCACACACACAGTGCATATTCACATGTGAAAAAGACTCCATACAAAGCAAGCTTTCAGCATGCAATAAAGGGTGCAGATACAGTGTAGACCGCTTATAACGTAAGTCGCCGGAGTCGCGAATATCCGCACTATAAGCGGTACCGCACTATAACCAAAGCAACAATTTTCAAGGCCCCCACATATACAAAACATGTGCACTGAGCCATCATGCGTATGCGACATTCGAGGAATGTGGCTAGAACGTTTGCATTCAATTTACAGTTGAATCTCGTTAATTCGAACCAAATCACGTGGCAGCGCCTCCGACCGGCATTGCTCCGGCACCGCCATAGAGTAAAAGCTTAGGAGAGACCCCTCAATGTCGTGCGCGAACAAAGAAAAAAAGAAATAAAAATGCGGCGGAAATTTCAGCCTCTCTCAAATGGCAAGGTCGCCGATTCTGCGTTGCGCCGGAACATGCGTGTACGTGCCGACGTCTCAGCCACGCTACCATAGTCACGCGTAAAAAATGGCAGTGAACCCTTCTTTCTCCTTTATGCTTCCTCTACTTTCTAGTCACGTGTTGACCTTGCACGCTGCGGCTACGGTGCAGAGGGAAGCAGCGGCGCTGTCCCAGGCCGGCCAACGAAACTGCGCACGCCGGCAAACGCCCGCTTCCCAATAACGGCTGAAAACGAAACCTCGGGGAGCTGGCGCCGGGCCAGCTGGAGCGGCGGCGCCTGCGGGCGCGCACGGTGACAGTCGAAAGTAAGGGAGCTACGAGGGAGGGCAAGGGGAGCCACCGAAGCGGCAGAGTTGCCGAGGGCGAAAACAGCTTCCCTGCCGCCTTCTTCCCTCACATTCCACGGTCTCCGCGTGCGCCCTTCGCCGTGCCGTGTCGGCGCCGCCCGTTCCCTCCCTGAAGTTTCATTTACTGCCGTTATCGTGAAGCGAGCCTTGGCCGGCGTTGGCAGTTTCGTGGCGCTCGCTCGCTATGCGCGCCGTGATATTTCACGACTCGCACTCAAGATTCTGGTTTCAGCCTCACTGGCTGTTCGTTCGCACCACGTGCCCTTCTCCTCCACTTTGTCTCTCTTTCTTCCTCGAGCACTCCTTGGGGCGCCCGTTTGAGGGGAGCGTTCGTCGTCTCCGCTGACTTCCGTACTCCCAGGCAGCCGCACTGTAACCGGTATTTCGTTTCCCGCAACTGCACTATAAGCGATACGTGTATTCATGGAGTGCTATGGGAAAATTAACGGGAGTCTGAAAAGACTGCACTATATCCGGTCCTGCACTAAAAGCGGTTACGTTATAAGTGGTCTAAACTGTACATGGCTCTTCAACAGCTGCTCTGATGCATATGAATAGTTAGACAAGATTTATTCAACAAAAATATTAAGGAAAACAGCATGCGTATTACTGCAAAGAATCCATCCTTTTAAACATGGAGTTAGTGAGTGCCCTGTGACACTTTAGATTACAGTCAAGTCACCTGCTTTGCTAGCCAGGTTTGGTAGTTTCTTTAAGGGGTATAGAGAAGTTCAACAAAATGTTTTCTCAAGTGAAAGTTATTCAGTTGTATTATATATAAGGGAGTGTAAAGAGTTGGATAGCATTAGATTTTTTTTTTTACATTACTGAGAAGTACAGAGACCTAAAGCACCTCCAAAAAATTGCCCTCTGCTGTACTTATGTGGCACGCCTGATGTCAATGTATCAATTACTATTGCATTACCATGGCCACACTGTTTAACTGAGCCATGATTGACACTTCTGAGTCAGTGCCTTGATTGCACACGATAACTTTATGGCTGTAGCTCTGCCTAGGACACATATTTTAAACAGCTGAGTCTTCGTTGGGCTGTTCTTGTAGACACACTTGTGAAATCATTAAATACTTCAATAAGGAACTTACTAATATAATAAGCAGTGTCGTGGAAAAAGTCCACGCTACTAAAATTTAGTTTGACTGCAGTTCAAGTGAAATTTATTTCAGTGGATTACAGTGGCAGATTCTTGGGATATATTGTAAATGTTAATTCATCTGTATGGCTTGGTCATATAGTTTTTTTTTTTCAGTAATTAAATGTTCTGAATGCCTTGATGGGCTTGACGAAGCGGGGAGAATGCGTCATAATGGGAGCAACAGCGATGCATGTGATAGATCTCTAGAGATGTGATGTAAACTGTTGTCCGTTGGCAATCCATTAATATTGCAAGCAGTTGGAACTAGTTTACAGTTGAACCCACTTATAACAATATTGACTACAGCAATATATCAGATTTGACAGTGGACAGCTGCGGCACCATCAGTGCCTGAAATAACCTGCATATTGCAGTGCAGCCAAGTGCCACCATCGTACTGTAAAAATAAGATCTGGCATGTGCTAGCCAACAATAATTGAACAGAAAGTTCAAGCAACATGCGAAAGCCACCCAGCACCCTCCCACAACTTCAACCGGTTCATGATCTACCTTTATGCAACAAGCACATTTGTCAACCTTTTCCCCCACAGAAGTTGCGATCAACAGCTCTTCATAGAGCCGATGGGCTGAAGGTTGACGCATATATAAGGAAGTTTGTAGAAGTGGGAACTTCTACTTCCTTGTTCCTCCGGAGGCTTGGTCGAACTTGGTCCCAACCTATGTCTGAGTTATTGGTCACACGATCCACGTTTTTTTTTTTTTTTTTTGCATTGTAGGTCGTGCGTAGCCAGTAGCTGCTGCAGCTGCAATGCCAGTGCCCTCGGCACATGGCATCATTTTCGCCTGCCTATTGTGCATTTTTTTTTCTTTATAAATTTCATTCATGCAACGATAGAGGCCACTCCAGCATTGCCTCCCCTAAGAGTCACAGCACAGTCAGCGAAAAGAAAACATAGTTATAGCGCTTGAAACATTGTTCAGCATTGGGAAGGATCACAAGAATGGCAAGAATATGCATGAGTCGATGGAGAATTACAGGCTTTTACAGCCAACGCTTTCTAGCATTATCCGCTCCTGAAGCATATCACTTCCAGACTAGAGCAATGTAAAGAATAGTGGATGAAAGAGGATTCAGCAGGGAGCCCACAAAGATGGGGAGGTACTCAGACACTCTTTACTTGAAGTATCTAAAGTTTGATGTTTGTTGTTTGGCTGCAACTTAACTTGACGATCAAGCTAGTGGCAATCTGGTTTTTTTTTTTTTTTTAGAGCATGGTCACAGGTCTGACCTCCAATGGTGAAGAACTGCTTCAAAAAAGTGGGCTTTGTTTGGAATGCTACAAGTGATGCAGAGGCTTGAGAAGCTTCTGCCGATGAAGTAGTGGTCAACAGCAATGCGTTGGCGTTGTAATACTTTCTGGATGCCGACCACGTTGTAGAGACTTTTAAAAAAGCCTCTGATGGATGACGCAATTGTTGCTTTGTTGCTAGAAAGTGACACCATTGGTGAAAGTCATGACAACATACAAGAACAGTCTCCACAAGTAATGTGATCTGAAGAAGCCCTGTACACAATTGAGTACTCCCAGATTTCGCTTTTACGTAAGACCTTCTGCTTCATGGCATGGAATATTTAGACATGCTTCAAAAAGATGTGTGGACTGCACGTGAAGCAGGCGAAGTTGACCGATTGTGGATTTTCTGCTCTGAAGCAGTAAGTACTGTGAATTGCTCTGTGTGATGTGATCAGTAATGGCTTGAAATAGGTATAGGTTTGTTAGAATGATTTTTTCTTCAATATAATCCAACTAGAATACTAATCAATTATAGCAATGAAATTTCTCTGGAACCTCGATAGTGTTGTAAGTGGGTCTGACTGTATATACATTGTGTGTCACTATGTTTTTGGGGGGTAGTAATTACATAATAGTCATAATGTCAAACTGAGATGTCACATGTTTTTGCATTTCAGATTCTCAACTCCAGGTGGCCCTGCTAGCATTGTTTTGTGAACTTTTGTACAGGTAGTGTGTATGATTATAAGCATTTCTTCTGCGCTTAGCATGCAACAGCAGTGACACATTAGACAAAATTATTCATTAACACTAAAGTGCTTTATGCTGGGCTCTACTTAAAATCTGTCCCACGTATGTACATCACGAGATTGTGATGAACTACAAGCTTTGCCATTTTGGGCCTACCTAATGGTTAGAAAAATAAGTACAGAACGGTTAAAAAGATGTGCTTTATTAAAGGAATTGTGCTCTTGATCATGTATGTTGATCACAGTAAGAATATGTGGGTATCATTTGTTTTGATCACTGAGTATTTTGTAGACAACATGACTGGCAGCCTAGACACCTATAAGGGTAGTAAAGATGGTTGTGCATGGAAGTGTCTTTGCAATTCAACTTCGTTGGTGTCTGTGGGTGATGGAGCTCCTGGCGTGTTCCTTGCACTTTTTCGAAGGTGATCCCTAGTAACTGTCATCGTTCAGTGGCACTACGGCAACTCGTGCCTTTGAACATGCTTATGGGCGCTTGCTTGTGTTTCCGCCGGAGCTTTAACGACACAGTTTTGCCACATACGCACTCATCAAAGCATTGGATGTACCTATGGCACCTGCTAACTTCCAGGGAGCTGTTTGCGCTGTGCAGCAACATAGGCCTCGTATGCTTGCTATTGCTGTCATTGCTTTGTCCTTCAAGCGAAACTGTAAATAATAATAGACTGTGCGCATTTATGAACTTGTTTATTGCAAATGTGTAATGACGCTGCCACTGCTTCTTAGAATACACATTTCACTTTCATGTTATGATCAGTTCCTCTAAAAGAGTGATCAACCAATTTATTTTTATCATGCACAGGTTTCCAAATCTTGTTGTTGCCAGACTTACAAGAGAGAGTGTCCGGCAAGCACTGCGTAGTGGCATTACATCAAACCAGGTGGGCTACTCATTATGGTTTCTGTTGAAGGTTATGTTTAGAGAACTACCAGTTAGGCTAGTTAGATTTCATTCATTGTAATGTGAAGAGCACAAACTTTAGGGCATGAACACAAAGATGAGAGTGACTCATCATCTACACTTTACTAGACGTTGTTTGTTCTGAACTGATCTAACCACGATCTAACCACTTCGCATCACACAAAGGTCCCTTTATGTTTTCTATTTGCAAGTGACGTTTTAATGAGTTAATTGAGCACAATAAAATTCAGGGAAGGGCCTTCTATCACGGAGTAAGATAGACAGGAGCACAGACTCTGCTTATCCAGGGTGTCTACCAACCGGGAAAACAGGGAATTCTCAGGGATTTTGAATATTCTGGAAAAACTCGGGGAAAACTCAGGGAATTTGTGCCTCCATCAGGGAAAATTACTGTAGGGATGGGCGAATATACGGTATTGTCGAATATTCGATCAAGTAATTCTATATTCGTTATTCGCTTCAATTCGAATTCAGGTATTCGATATTTTTGAATTATTCGGCGCTCCCGAATAGGCAGCCCAAAGCCACGGATGGTCGGTACATATCTCGGAGGCTATGCTTCACGTCATTGCTGCCATACATCAACCATAAATCTCGAAGGCTATATGTTTCTGCTTTAAAGAGCCTGAAATGTGCGATGCAGGAGAGCAGAAACGGCGCTAGAGCACAACCGAAACGAAGCGGCGGAGTCCGCATGGCCATAGTCAGCAGCGGAAATCGTACGTGAATGACAGCAACGACGGAACGCTTCGTGCCTATTTGTGCCTTTATTGCGTTTACCGCCGCGCATAACAACGCGTTGGCCGCGGTATTGTATAGTCGCCACCCATCATCGCGTCGATAGCTGCCGCGGTTTCTTTCCCAGCGGTTTCGTTTAGTTTCGTTTTGACTCAATACGCACGTCGGCCGCATGCCTAAAAAGCTGCGTAGTGGCCATCCATGATCGCATAGATAGCGACCGCGATTTCGTCTGAAGTTGTTGCAGTGAACGGTAGTTTCGTTCTGATGACTCGGTGCGTGCGTCGGCCGGGTACTGCCACGCCAGCGGCAAGTTGCCGCGCGTCAGCGCCTTGCCGCGAAGTCCACCGTGGCAATCGCGTCTCGCCGCGCGGCAGCGCGATATGATTTCGCGCGCTCTCGGAACGCGGAATCACCGTGAGCGAAAAGGGTACGATGGGACAGCGTCCAGAAATCCCTCTATAGAACCACGAGAGATGACGATCGTCGATTGATAACCCGGCGCGGAGCGGCGGAGGTCCGGTTGCCATTGGCTCCGTGACGTCACCCTCGTCGCTCTCGTCACCCTCGGCAAGCCGTAAAACCCCCGATTCCTGCCGCTTTTTCCGCGCGCGTCATGATGCGTTGCCGCTCGCGCCATGATGCAGGCGTTTTTGCCGCTATCGTGGCCGTACCCTTAAGCACCGCAAAGTCGCCGTTCATAATCGTGTCAATAGCGGCCGCGGTTGCGACAAGAAGTTGTTTCGGTTTACCTCGGTGCAAAGCTGTCGAAGATGAAGCGCACCGGCTACATCGCGATGGACGTGCGATCCGTTGGCGTTTAGCTTACTGGCAAAAAAATTCTCGGGATGTGCGCGCGGTAGTGCAAAGCGTGTCACAAATGATGGCGCGCGCCGCGGCCGTGCTGCGAAGGAAGTCGGGAGGCCTCGATCGCCACTGCGAGAGCCAATCAGTTATGAGATAACAAGAATTGCAGCTTCCACACTGCTTTTGTGCTAAATAGCGAAAGGATTTGCTCATCTATTATACTAATAAAATCGTGCCGACGTAGAAAGCATTTGCTTATTGTTTTCTGGATACCGTGATAATTCGGACATTTTTTTTTTCAATCCCGTGAAATTAGAATCAACTAGGTTTTACTGTAATATGTGATATATACTGTTCGAACTATTCGATTCGAAATTATTTGACCAAATCACTATTCGCTTCGAACCTCAAATCCACTATTCGCCCATCCCTAAATTAGCTGTAATTTTATTGAAAGGGAACAAAATGTGCGGTAATGGAGGGAGGGAGGGGAGGCGACGTTTAGCTGCGGCACCAAATGCGTATTTATATAAGAATGTGGTGAGGCGAGAAGGTGGTAAAGACTTCGGACGCTGCTCGATGAGTGTCCCGTTCTGATCTCGTCGAAAACTTCCGAGCCGCCCCCAGAGGCACAGGCAACAGTCACCAGCGCCGTGCGCGTTCGGTGCGAACGCGGGCAAAACGCCGACGGCGTCTACAACAGTTCGGCGCATTGCTGGTGCTGCTGCATGTCTAAGTTTATACAGCTGATAAAACTACTATCCTTACTCCGTATAGCTCTCTACTAATTTGCTATCGCAATTGATGCTTCACCTTTCGGGTGAAACTGCGACATTTTTTTTATATGCTTACTAAAGAGTGACAGCATCAGGCAACATGGTGTCAGCCCATTTTGATGTAAAAGAAAGTTCCGTTTCACTCAGGCAATTTAGCAAAATCACTCAGGGAAAACCTCGAAAACACAGGGAATCTGAAAATGTCAACTTGGTAGACACCCTGTTATCTGGAAAGGACATCCTGAAACGCTGGTTGCCGATTCATGCTCTGTATAGGAGAAAAATGTGGGGGGGGGGGGGGGGGGGTTGCTCCATTCAGTCGATGGAGTGCGTGGCTGCGCCAAGCTTGAGTCTCTCGGCCGTTGCTATAGCAACAGCGCTAGGCCATGCCGGTCCATTCTTCCACACCTCACACTTTCGTTGTATCTGCACGGCGCATGCCCTGGTACCAGTAGCGTGCATTTGTATTGCATTTTGCAGACAGACGTTAGCAGATGAACCATGTCTTATTTCATTTTAATTTATTTACTCGAATTATACCTTACAGGCTTCATGCCGTGCCTTTATTAAGGGAGGTTACATTGAATTGTGCTAGGCACAGGAACAAAAAAACATGGAAAATAAAGGAAATACAAAGACTACGCAACACAAACAAAAACTAGAAAATGGGAGAGGGGGGATACAAGGGCCATCTGTGCGGTCTCGAGCTATGTCAGAAGAGAGTGGAAACAAGGTTTTAGGTTAAGGGTGCCTTTTATTACCGTGTTTATCTGAGCATCGTTCAAATAGACAGATGCTTCACTTGGTTCTTTTTTTGCGATGCTTTTTGTATTGACTGGTTCTCTCTGTAAATTGTGGTGGTCCCATGAAGGTGGAAGCTTGACTCTTTCTGGATGTAGAAATTGCACCAGCAAAAGTGAATTCTGACTTGTGCTCGAAGAGCTTTTGCTGTTGTCATTTCAGGCTGTGGAGCTGCTTAAACTGCTTTCTTCAGCAAAATCGTCGTTGCAAGGCATATTCAAACCATTCTCTTCACTGAACAGATCCCTGTAGCCTCCAGGCTGCAAATTGTAGGAATCATTATCATCTTGAAAGTAAGGCTGAGAATTCCCATTACGGCACATGCCTGAGTAAGGGAACGCACCTACACTGCGTGCAGTTGTAGACAGATTGTGGTCCTTCTGCCTTTCCGCATTGGCGTCTTGTGGTTGCTTCTGGCATTCAGCATCAGTGAGTTGCGCCTGGCTTTCGTAGAAAATTGTAGACACAGCTTCCTTTTGAAGTCGATCAAGAGACTTTCTTTTCGTCTAGTGGGCCATTCCCTCTATGTGCACTGCACTACTTATCAAAAGTCAGGTCCTACTCAAAATGTCGCACACATACCGTATTTACTCGAATCTAGGCCGACTCCGATTCTAAGCCGACCCCCCCAAAAGTTCGAAGCCAGAAAAAAAAAAAAAACTTGCCTCGAATGTAGGCCGAACGAAAAAGCGAGGACAGCATTCACAAAATGAAACATCATTTATTAAATATGAACCTGCCGAGCTCATTCTATGTCACCATCGCTGCTAGCCTCGTCATTAACTTCCTTACTGCTGACATCTTCAAACAGTGCACTGTATTCAGTACCATCAAGCGCGTTAGAGATGCTGCACTTTTTGAAGGAACGCACGGTCAATGTTCCTTGGTAAATGCCATCCTCGTTGCAGCGCACGCAAAAAGCATCTCCCGTGGCCCCCTCCAATGACAGACGTTTTTCTTATCGATGCCGAAGTTCCGTCCGGCTTGAACGCTTGATGATGCCTCTATGGCTAGACAACTACCGTATTTACTGGATTCTCACGCGCCCTCGATTGTAACGCGCACCCGTTTTGTGTGAGGAAAAAAAAAGTCCTTTACAGTACCGCACACATCATGCTTTCAAACAGAAATACAACTTTCTGTCATTTGGAAAAACAGATTTCCTCCCGATGCACTGAAGTTACGACGAATAAAATAAGTCGCAGTTTCGCCCAAAAGGCGATGCATCGAATGCGATAGCAAATTAGTAGACCGCCATACATAGTAAGGATTGCAATTTTAGCGGCTGCGATACTGACTTTTCTAGATGGCGCTAACTATGCACCATATTTATCAGTTTCAGTTAAAAGCTGGCACGTTTTTTAAAATCCTCAAATCTAAGCCGACCCTAGAGTTTCGTATATGATTATTTGAAAAAACTATCGGCTTAGATTCTAATAAATACGGTATTTTGTATTTTGCTGTAAGCAGTCGCTTACTTAAAGTAATTTTCTGTCGCCACTGCTGCAGCAGTGCGGATCAGATCAGCAGACGACAAGCTCGACGTGCGCCGCACCTCCAGCTCCGCACTGCCGCCGCCGCCGCTCTCCGTCAATATAGCGCATGGCATATGGAAGTAACCTGTGGAATGGTTTCCACGCGTCTCGGCAGACGACGCTAAGCAAGGAGAGTAGGTGGTTGGGCTCAGAAGGACGGGAGAAAGCATGTGTGAACGCCAGGAAGTGGAGCGGAGGGAGAGAACAAAGAAGAGACGCCCAGTGTCCACGTTTTACTATTTGTCCTGAGTGAATGCGTTGTGCGGCGGTGGAGTCGCCGATTCTGTCTGTCTTACTACGTGCCTTTTATGTTTTTGTATGAACAGATAGATTTAGTTCTGTGACAGAGAGCGTATCTCCGTGCCCTGCATTTAAAAAAAATTAAATTATGGGGTTTTACATGCCAAAACCACGATCTGATTATGAGGCACGCCGTAGTGGAGGACTTCGGAAATTTGGACCACCTGGGGTTCTTTAACGTGCGCCTAAATCTAAGTACACGGGTGTTTTCGCATTTCGCCCCCATCAAAATGTGGCTACTGCAGCTGGGATTCGATCCCGCGAACTCGTGCTCAGCAGCCCAACATGCCCTGCATTTGGTGCCACATCTAGGTGTCACCTTATTCCATTATTTCGTTTATTTGCTGAGTGAACTGAGATTTCGAATATACTGTGCCTTTTTCATGGACATTTGTTACCACATTGTATTACGGTAGGCAAGAAAAAGTATTTGGGCGTGTTGGTGGGTCATTGTAATCTTAACTGAGATTCATAGCGCTAAAACGACACAAGGACGAGGAAGAAGGGCGGAGCAGAAAATGGAGGGGGAGATGCCAACGCCGAAAGCGGAGGGAGAGAACAAAGAAGCGCTCGTCCCGTGTTCTTCCTCGTCCTTGTGTCGTTTTAGCGCTATGAATCTCAGTTAAGAAAAAGTACCAAGCGACTTCTGATAAATGGTGTGGTTATATTCATCCATACATTTTCATTGTGATGCAATCAATAAGTATGGTTATTAAAGGTAGTAAAGCTTATAAGCTTGTACACTTTTGAGCAAGCAAAGATTATTGACGTTGACATGTGCCATTTTCTGCTACACATTCATTTAACAGTAGCATGTCAAGTGTTATGCTTGTTTTGTTCACTGTGTACATGGCTAGAAATATGGAATCTATTGCTTGCACTGAAGAATTCACTAGGTTTTAGCTCTTTTCAATGCCTAATTATTTTTATTATGTGCGTGGAGCTGCTAGAGAGTCTTAGGTTTCAACGGTGTGAAGAATGTGTACTTGTTTGACTGACTTTTGATAAAATTTTGTTTATCACTATCCTCTCACTTACGGCTTGCGAAGGAGCATCTGATTTTGAGAAAGGCACCCTTCAATTTTCCAGATCATAAAGTTTCTTCGAATGTATGCACATCCTGAGGCCCTCAAGCAGGCAAGTGTCCCTCAGCTGCTTCAATGGGCGCATTTTTACCAGGAAAAGTGTCCAAACTTCTCCTGGTTAGGTATTTAATTATGTCCTTGCCATTGCAGACACCTGTACTCCCAGCCACAATCATGGATCAGCTACGGCTCTGGGAAATGGAGAGAGATCGATTTGTGTTCCGTGAAGGAGTCCTGTACAGCCAGTTCATCTCGCAAAATGACTTTCAACTCCTCAGAAACTATGCCTCGGCAAGTCCCTTGATACCCACAGTCTTGGACTTTTTATTTGCTAGGGACAGGCTGGAACAGGCAAATGTAAAAGAATTTAACCCTGGTTAAATGCTGTGGACAGAAAATTCCTGTGGTAGCATTGTTAGGTACTGCAGTGTAGTCCACTTATTATACAGTGGTGGAACAGCTGCGCCGATTGCGCTGATAGTGACCCTTTGTGCCATCCTGTTCTAAAGCACCATTTTAGCAGAAAATTGTGCCAAGCCTGTGCCAAGAAGCATAAAAGGTACCTTGCTAGTGAAACAAATGAAAACCTAAAATGTGCTATCTTCATCATCATGGAGGTGAGCCGAGTGGCCATAGTCATGGATATAACCATGGAGGAAGGAAGGAAGGAAAACTAGAAGGGAGTGTCATGTGACAATTTTAAAGCCTAGTCATAAAAAATATAAAGAAATGTAGGCCCTTGTCACATGATAGGCAAGCGGCACCTCGCTTTGGTTGTGTCCACTTGCATCTGCTGCAGTGGTTTCATCTCGCCTTTTCTAAGGTGCGAAGGCGGCAGGATGAAAATTAGCAAAAAAAAAGTTTTGCAAGTCCCCAACGCCTGTGTCGAAACTACAAGACCACAAAGGTTTCGAGGCGTTTGTGCAGATGTTACCCACTGATGCGTGACATTGTTTTCTGTGTAGTGCTGACATTCTCTTTCGGCTTTCCGTTTTTTCGGAAGTGCCTAGTCACCTCTGATGGTCTCGTCTCACCACCACTTTGATTTATACTACAAGATTGCCTGTAAGCACTTCCATGTGAGTGCATTGCTTGGCATGATTGATGCGTTCCTGCTTGAGTCTTTTTGTCTGTGTTGTGTGTGCTGTGATGGAGAGGCACCAGACAACCACCGCCAAGCAAACCCGGTAGAGTATCTAAAGAAAGCTTTGCTTTAATAATCACAGCAGTTCAAGGTGTACTGTGGCTGATATGATGAACCTTAACAAGTGCGTGGAAAAGTTAAACCACACTTGGGCGTTGTGCATAGGCTTCAAGGCGAGAGCGTTGGCAGTAAGTAAGTGATGCCTTGGAAATTCTATGAATGCTATGGTCGTGTGCAAGGTGCCCTAGCCTTCGTCTATGCTTCAAGGCAGCACACTTAAAGCCAAGTGCGATGCGCACGGCAGCAGAAAACCGTGCATTCCTTCCTCTGTAACTCTGAAGGCAGTTGCCACTAAAAGTTAAGAAACTAACAATCCCTTGAATGGTCAGGCAACCTCGGAGCACTGAGCTTCCAAGAGGCACCTCGTAGATAGGCCCCTGGAAAGAGGGAGAGGTGGCGTCAGAGGAGGTGGGCTTGCAGAGGCTAGCTGAGTGATGTCATGCTCTCTCCTAGTCTTTCTTTCCTCCATGGATATAGCTGATGCCATTGGTCCTCCATTTGCTGTTTTTGCTCTTTTGTTGCATTACTCTCTGGTGGAGGTTCTAATGTTCTGCCGCTGTGCAGTCTTCTTGTTTGTTTGTGCTGTTTGTGGTGCAGTTCTGTATTCCGCTTGCTACTGTGCTGTGGAGTTCAGTCAAGGAGGCTGTCGGATCTAAAAGCAGCTCCAGATATAGTTCGTTCACACATTGTTTAGCATAGTTGTTGGCCGTGCCACTTTAGAGACAGTACCTTGTAATACACGTACTTGGCCGCTGGCTAGGTCCTAGGAGGAGGATGAAAATAGAGGGAAAGACAGGAGGTTAGCAACCGCTGGCAAATAATTTACTATTAGTGGGGACCTTCCTTGCAACCTTGCATAATTGGAAAAGCATATCCCGTGGTTGTAACTTCAACAGCTTTCACACGACCTAATGCACAGTTACGCAGGCGAGGCTTTACACGTTAGAAGTGAAGAAACCTCTGGACGCCTTCACCATAACTTCGGTTTAGTCATGCACCTCCCTATAGGGTGTGGTTTTTCTTTCACGTCCTTCCGCTATACAGTCAACGACTGATTTTCCAGACGGCTGCTTTTTCGGACATGCCCGGTAATTTGGACTCCTTCGCGGCATTGTCACGTACCCCATAGAGTCAATGTATAAGAACCTCTGAAATTTCAGACGCAAAAAACCTTTGCCATTCGATTTTCCGGACTTTTTGCCATGACTGCAGGCCTGAAACTGCATTAATCGAAGCCACCACTAAACCGGTGCTTTCGCACGCAGATCCGCTGGCAGCCATAGCCAGCACTGCGGAAACGCTGCGACGTTCGCTACCAAGCTTTTTGCTGTTCGATGCCGTGTATTTCATTAAAACAATTTGCCGCTCTTAGCAATGGCGCCGACTCCCTCTTTGTAATCCTTGCCAATGGCTTCGAAGCTTGGAAAGCATGGTGCGTTGCATTATGCTGGTTCCCGAAAGTCAGCTACGCCTCAGTACCAAAGTGTTAAGCGGTGAAGCTTACGTGAAGTATTGCGGTGAAGTATAACATAAGTAGGAAGGGGCATTGTCATGGGACACGGTATGTATTCCTTAATGTATGTGATAGGAGACGCGTGCACCCGCTGTCTCCTATCACAATGTGAACACCGACACGTTTAAGTGTACTGGCAGGCCTTCAGAACTATTTCCGAAGTTCGTGTAGCGAATTGTGCCCTTGGGGTAAGTAAAAGGCATGCATTCACTTTTTCAGACTGCCAGATTTTTCTATCGCTTTTGCGGTTCCTAGGGAGTTGGAAAAATCGGACGTCAACTATTTATTCATTTTTTTCTAGCCTGAAGTGCGGTGTATGTGCAAATGCTTGTTGCAAGACGAAATGGTATAACCGGCTTTATACCACTAACGTACAGGGAAAGGCGTCGATATGAAGAAGTCGCAGTTTCACCTGAAAGGCAAAGCATTGATAGCAATAGCAAAGTATTAGACAACTACACGAAGCAGGGCTTGTAGTGTTATTGACCATTTAAATTGCTGTAAACATTCGTTTACTAATTAAGTTAACAAGCATGGTGTCATGTGCACATGGGTAAACATGCTCGCTAGATGACTGCGAACACTTGCTATCACAATGTTGAAGAGCGGCAGCAGGGATGAATGAATTCGTGCTGCCTCTTGCTTCAACGCTAGCGAACTAGGTGTGCGAGAACGAGGCATACAAAGCCATCTCAGCTTGCTTAACGTTTGTACCCACCTCGGATTACCTCCAAGAGAAGTGCAGCGGCGCCGTGCACAGCTGCCAGGCTAGATGAGGAGACTAGATGCAGATCTGCACCCACGAAAAGACGCCGGCACATTTCCTCTTGCACACCTACAGCATACGGCGTGCAGCCACATTCATGTCGCACTTGGACTTCATAGAGAAACTCACGGCGACATTGACGGCGGAAATTCGCCTGGAGTGTCCACATAATTGCTATTACTAAGAAATTAATCAAGCTATCCCTGTCATTTTTATCCTGAATGCTGCATTGATATGCATAAAGCTGGCTCTGTAATATTTATTTTTATTTTTTTATTTTTATTTTCAATACTGTGAGCCCTTTCGGGCTGTTACAGGGTGGGATAATTCGCAACACTAAGAGCGAATATACAAACAGCGTAATACAACTAACACAATGCAAACTGAAATTATACAATAGCATAAACAAACAGCAGCAGGAACAGCGCAGTACAACATCAAAAAACATTGAATTTAAACATATAATGATTCTAGGTTTCCTTGAAAACTCGCAAGCGAATTCATACCGTCAAATATTTTTGAGTTAAGTTTGTTCCACTCTTCTATAGTTTTGACCAGAAACGAATGTTTGTAAACATTAACTCTAGGCACATATGGTCTAACAACGTATGGGTGACAGGACCGAGGTGACACTCTGCCAGGAGTTGACTATTTCACGTAATATTGAGACCTTATGGTGTATAGAGGTATGTTTGACACTGTGCCAAAAGTGCTTGTCGCTGCATCAAATCAGCTGTTTGCCTGTGCCAAGTCTGTGCCGAAAGGTCAAACCCCTACTGATGTCTGTACGACATATAGTGTTATATAGGCTATGGTGATTTGTCGCTTTAGCATTAATAACTTTTGTAACAATCTTTCTGAAATTCTTTCTCAGAAAATCTGCTCCGTAGGAAGAATTAAATATAAAATGGGAGAAGTCTTCAAGGCAAATGGTGCCGATGCTGCACTGGTATTACTGTGGACTGTAACCTTTGTACACTTATTTGTTTAATGCAAAATTATATGCAGCCACAAGGGCTGCTGTTACAGTGTTTGTGACCCAGCTTGGATACTAAATATTGCTGTTGTCAAGTTCCACCTGCTGCAGAACCAAGCAGACAGTTTTCAGAAAAGTCTGCAGAATGGCCAACATGCACTTTCATATAGTTTAAACGCTAAAATTTATGTTTTAGTTTTTTTAGAGTTCTAATGGTGGCATCTTCAATGCTAGACCATAGAACCACTGGTAGGCATGGGGTAGCAAAACAGGAAAGCAAAGGAGTGCTAAAGTTGTAGTACTCGTTAACGTTGTGGCTTGCCAAAATGGTGGAAAATAAATGTTTACTTTATGCAGGGGTGCAATGTATGGGTCTGTATAAATGGGGTGCTTCTTTAGACCATACCGAATTTTAGAAATCGTCTGTGGCAGCGTATTGTAGTCCTTGAGTTAGATTACTTAAAGTGGTGAACATTACTCAGGAAATCGAAATGCATAATATACTAAACAAATAAAAAAAAATATAGTCAGCAAATAAAAACAGGTACTGATTAACTTTTTAATTTGTTACTTTACAGCACATATTGCAATTTACGAATTGTAGTTAGCAAGGCATGTCCACTTGGAACGACTTCTAAAGATTGCATGGGTTTTGAGATATGCACCGTGCAACTTGTGATAAAAATGCATTATTGTTCAACTTACTTTTTTATCAAACCATCATTTTATGCATGGCAGCACAAAAGTAACTCAACGTCCATGTATTTTGTCGCACACTTTGGGAATGAATATCTCGAAACTGGTGTCATCCTGAAAATTTGTTTCAGGTCTGTAGCCTAGCGAATTCACCGGCTACAATTTGCAAATTTCAATAGTGATCTTTCAAAGTGAATTTCAAGAACATTTTTGAATTGGTAATTCATCACTTGTGGATATCAATTTCTCGTGCTAATATTGTTACGGGGAGAAAATGTATGTATTTACAATATATACAGTTAGAGGGTTGTAGCTCTGTGGCCAGGGTGACACCATCTACCGAGCTCCGAGACACTTCAGCCTCTTCTTCCCCAACCAACGTCATTTTGTCCACAGCGGTACAAACTCGGACGTGACATTATAGTCCGTCGCAACAGCCACCCACTTGTTGCCCGAGGATGAGGTAGGAAATGGGCCAAGGAGGTCCAGGCCGACGCGGAAAAATGACTCACTGGGGATATCTATAGGCTGAAGGTGGCCAGTGGGAGACAATGGAGGCTTCTTGCAGCGTTGGCAAAGTTCGCAGGCAGCGACGTAGCTTTGAACAGAGCGATATAGCCCAGGCCAGAAAAATCGTCTGCGCACACGGTCGTATGTACGGAAGACACCCAAATGACCAGCGGTAGGCGCATCGTGTAACTGCGAGAGAATTGTCGAGCGCAGATGCTGGGGAACGACGAGGAGCAGTTCAGCACCATGTGGATTCATATTGCGTCGATATAAGGTCCCGTCCTGGAGAACAAACATACGGAGAGAAGCGTCCTGTTGCTCCAAGGTAATGCGTTCGATGATGGATCGCGAATATGGGTCACGACGCTGCTCGTCGGCGATGCATGAGAAGTCGGAGATCGACAAAACGCAGGTATCTGTATCGGTTTCGGTGCCATCGGGTGGGTCGACAGGGTAGCGGGAGAGGCAGTCGGCGTCCTCATGTAACCGCCCAGATTTGTAGGACACGGAAAACGTGTACTCTTGCAGGCGTAAAGCCCAGCGGCCAAGACGGCCTGTCGGGTCTCTGAGTGAGGATAGCCAACATAAGGCATGATGATCTGTCACGACGGTGAAATGTCGACCGAACAGGTAAGGGCGGATTAGCAATGCACCAAACAAGGGCCAAGCATTTACGTTCTGTTATCGAGTAGTTTCGCTCTGGTGCAGAAAGAAGATGGCTAGCATACGCGATCATGCGATTGGTGTCCCGCTGTCGGTTGGGACAAGATAGCGCCAATGCCATGGCCGCTTGCATCAGTACGAACTTCTGTGTAGGCATGCGGATCAAAATGACCCAACACGGGTGGATTGGTAAGGTGACTGATAAGCGTTGAAAATGCTTCAGCCTGGTCGGGTCCCCAACGAAAAGTGGTGTCCTTTTTGAGAAGGTCTGTGAGAGGACGAGCGATTTCGGCAAAGGTCTGGATAAATCGCCGAAAATAGGAACACAGCCCTAGAAAACTGCGGACATCGGTAGGAGAACGCGGAAAGGGAAACTCCCCAATGGCACGAATTTTGTCAGGATCAGGCTGGACGCCAGAAGCGTCAACCAAGTGACCAAGTACTCATATTTGGTGGCGGCCGAAATGGCATTTTGCAGAATTGAGTTGTAGGCCGGCACGTCGAAAAACATCAAGGATAGCTGAGAGTCGGTGAAGGTGGCTCTCAAACGTCGGTGAAAAAACTATGATGTCATCAAGGTAGCAGAGGCATGTGGTCCATTTGAATCTGCGCAGAAGAGAGTCCATCATGCGCTCGAAGGTAGCAGGGGCATTACACAATCCGAAAGGCATCACTTTAAATTGGTAGAGACCATCTGGGGTGACGAAGGCGGTCTTTTCGCGATCTCGTTCATCCACTGCGATTTGCCAGTAGCCGCAGCGCAAATCAATCTATGAAAAATAACTGGCACCGTGTAAGCAGTCCAGCGCGTCTTCAATTCGCGGAAGCGGATACAAGTCCTTTTTCTTAATCTTATTCAGGTGACGGTAATTGATACAAAATCTCCAGGTATTGTCCTTCTTTTTAACCAAAACGACAGGTGACGCCCATGGACTGCAGGAAGGCTCGATAATATCTTTGGAGAGCATTTTGTCCACCTCCGTTTGGATCACCTGGCGTTCAGCCGCTGACACACGGTAGGGCCTCCGGTGTATAGGAGGAGCGTCACCAGTGAGGATGGGATGGGTGACGACACGGGTGCGACCTAGCGGGTGATTTCCAAAATCAAAGATGTCTTCATAGGACATCAGAATACGGCAAAGGGCGTCGGCGTAAGCAGGCCGTAGGTCAGTAGCTATCATGGGCCTAAACTTGTCGTTGCTTGAAGTAGGACGGTCGGAAGCTGCAGCAGTGTCAAATTGTGGTTCGGGCGTAAGAGCAGCTACTCCACACTCTTCTAAAGGGGACAGCAAAGCGAGAGATACTCCCTCAGGAAGCACTTGCAGACACGAACCAAAGTTCAGAAGGGGAAGCCACGCTTGATTGTTAACAAGAGTAACAATTGAGCTTGGTAGTGCTATTTGGTGTGCCAGGAGAACGTCGCAAAGTGGGGACACCACGTAAGGACCGTCTCGAAGTGGAGGAAAAGGCTACATGAGGACGTAGGTCGCAGCATCAGGTTGCAGGCGAACAAATTCAGCAGAACGAAGTCAGGACTTGGGGTCTTCGGTCGGGTCGGCAAAGTAATGGGGCAGTTCAAGGCGAAGGGTGCCGGTTGCACAGTCAATAAGTGCTGAATGAGCAGTCAGGAAGTCGATTCCAAGAATCACTGCGTGGGGACACTCGGCCAGTACAGTGAACAGGACTAACACTGGACGACCGGCAATGGTAACACGGACGGCGCACATTCCCATCACGGCTGTTGTACTGCCATTAGCCACTCGGACGGCAGGCGACTCGGCAGGTGTCAGGACTTTACGGAGACGGCTACGAAGATCTGATCGCATAACCGACACCTGAGCGCCAGTATCGATGAGGGCTTGAACGGGTACATCATCAACAAAAATTTCAACAAGGTTCGGTCGAGCAGCAGGGGTCAGCAGAGGTTTTGCAGTCCGAGTCGTCAACGCAGCCTCACCTCCGGGGGCTGCATTGCTTAGTTTCCCGAGAAGCGGCCCGCGTAGGACGGGGACGAGGGACGTCGAGGTGTAGGCGAGCGGGACTGACGGCTTTGCAGCGAGGGCGAGCGGCTAGTGGTGTTTCCCCGAGAGGGAAGGCCGGCATGGTATGGTTCAGAAAGGGGCGACAGAGACCGAGGGTCTCGGTCGAAGCGGCGATCAGCGTATGGTCGAGGCGAGGAGTACCAGCGGCTACTACGGCAGTGGCGGGAGATGTGACCGACCCGGGAGCAAGCAAAGCAAATTGGCCTGTCATCCGGTGTTCGCCACTCAGAGGGGTTCCGATATCGATTCGGGAACGACTGGCGAGTTGCAGCAGAGGCAATGACAGGAGCGGTAGGGGTGGGCAGATGGCAGACTGGATATCCATGTTTGCAATTTCTTGGTGGACAACAGCTTGAATGAGCGAGATGGTCATGTTGTCGTGCGTATGGGGACTGTGAGAACTTGGAGCCATAGCCTCAAGTTCGCGGCGGATGACCTGTGTCAAGCTTGGCGTGGCAGGCGGATGTGATTCCGGAGGGTCGTTGCAGGAGGAAGTGGCAGCCGTATTGGGAAGTTGGTCGAAGCGTTGTACGATGCCTTTGCTCTTCGCTTGCTCAAAATTCCGGCATTCCTTTATGATGGATTCAACCGTTGAGCAGTTCCTGCAAAGCAGGAGGTTGAACTCATCGTTCGCGATGCCCTTCAAAATGTTTCCAACCCTATCGGCCTCCAGCATGTCCGCGTCCGCTTTACGGCAGAGAGCCAGAACGTCCTGAATATACGCGACGTACGATTCGGTTGGTGTCTGGACACGAGACGCTAGCAACTCCATTTGACGTCCCTCAGGTCTTCCGAAAAGATCGCGTAGCTTTTCCTTGCAGGAGTCCCAGCTTGTAATGTCGGTTTCATGCGTCTCGAACCATACCTTCGCGGTTGCTCCCAAGTAAAAGATCACGTTGGCCAGCAAATGTGTGGCATTCCACTTGTTGTGCTTACCGACGCGCTCATACGACGTCAGCCAGTCTTCGACGTCGACCTTGCCAGTGCCAGTGAAGATTCCCGGGTGACGTAGCTGGGTTAGTACCACTTCCGCCGGTGTCTGAGCGGCGGAGGCAGCGTCAGTAGCCATAACAGCGGAACCGATGTGACGCCCGCTGCAAAGATCCAGGGCCGGCTTGTGGCGAGATTACCCCGCACCTCCACCAAAATGTTACGGGGAGAAAATATATGTATTTACAATATATACAGTTAGAGGGTTGTAGCTCTGTGGCCAGGGTGACAGCATCTACCGAGCTCCGAGACACTTCAGCCTCTTCTTCCCCAACCAACGTCATTTTGTCCACAGCGGTACAAACTCGTACGTGACAATATAGTTTGCGTCTGAGTAATCAAGCTCAAAGTCTGGAATTATGCTATCTGCCACAAGCGATTTGCAAAAATTCTATATGGCTTAAAAAAAAAAAGACCTTGTATAGATAGCTGGCTATGACTTCACAAAGGGGAAATATAGGCTAGTTGATGTTGCTATTATAGTCTTAATTTTCATGCTTTGTGGCCATAACTATAAGTGAACTGAACTGTCACTGCACAACATTGTTTTTATTACTTGGTACTGATCTATGCTTTTGTACATTCTGTAGCTGCTATTTTAAACATTGGGTTACAGTAGACTTTTTGCACAAGATAAGCATCTGTGAAATGTTGTCCAAAAATTATTTGTATGCCTTGTGGTCAAGGTTACAGCTAAAATTTCAACTCCATATAACTCTTGCCAGTTGGTTTTCACAACTGCCCATACAACGTTATTCCTCAACTTGGTGACATTTATCATCATACTTAGCATAAGCACTTTGTACACTTAATACTATTTCATTGTTCAGGATGCATAACAAAAGGTGCATGATGTAAAGCTGACCAAACTGAATGGCGCTGAGGAGTCAACATTACATCAGCAGGAATTGTCTGATGGATAAATTTTTTTTTTTACTTTTTAGTATATTGCCTTCCCTCATGATTGTTGGACTGCTGCTGTTTCAATGCCGTATAATGGTCAGTACGGGCCATGGTGGTTTCAGAACCACTTTTGTTAAGCCAAAGTTTGCAAAAAGGGTTCAGTTTATCGAAGTACATAGGTGTAATCATTGTGCCTGTGGGCTACCAACAAAAGTTGGTGTCTGTGCATCATTTGTCCGTTAGTTTTGCCTAAGCAAGTTTTGTTTAACCAGAGTCCACTGTACTTCATTACCTACTTAATCTTTATGCTAGAACAATTTTCATGTATTGTTGTGTTCTTACGAATTTAAATGGGGATTTGAATGAACATGTCACGATATTTCATTTGTTGCTGTAGCTTGTATGACAATATTTTCTTTTTGTGGAAGCCTAACAAGTTCTTCAATAAAATGTTGCAGAAAATTCTCACAAAATGAAAATTTTATGCATCACCAAAATGCAATTGTGAAAGCCACTTTGAATATAAGAATCTTTATTGCTGGTGAACTGCATGTCTCCAGTATGAAGCAAGTTTGTTATCATGCCGCTTTTGTTTGTTTAGCAACAGGACCTTTCTTCAAGCAGTTTTATTAAGTACTGCTTGGTTGCACTAAATGGTGAAATTTGTAGTAGGTACTAAATAATTTAGCAACTTGCTGAGCAGTGCATATTTCCTGCCCATCTTGCAGGAACTGGGCGTCCTTATCTGGGACAATCCAAGCAAGAGGGTCATGGTTGTGAATCGTAATGGCCATGATGAAGTCAAACGTTTTTGGAAACGGCACCGGCAAGACCACTAACCTCATGTTATTCATCGTCATTCAATTGATAAATAAATTTGTTATTTACTCATTTAACTTTCTTGTTATAGTGTGTTGTTATTTGTAAATAAAAATGTATTTCAGAAAAACTTTGTCTTGTTCAAACTATAGCCAATTTTCGTACTGCCAGCACACTGTAAGCAAAAATTGCATATCGTGGTGCTAGGAATTTGTCAATCTTATTCATTAGCAGCATTTGTTGAGTTCAGTTAAATGGGGTCTTGATAGGGTTGTGACTAAAATTGTTAGATGCATTGTGTGGCACTACACTCGAACCTCGTTATAATGAAATGAGACAACGTAATAATTGATATGACGAAGTAAATGAAATTCCTCTTGAAAGCTCCATAGAAATCCATGTATTTAAAACCTTGTTTTAACAAAGTAAAATTGTCCTGCCAATGGATATAACGAACTAGATTCGTCTACGAAACCATAAAGTACCCGACCGTTGTGCGCCGAGTACATCCCTTCCTGCGAGGACCAGCGCTCGCTTGGCGCGGCAGTTCAAAACTCCTGCGTCGAATATGCCGTCGACCAACACTGGTATTTATTGTGTCTGGCCGCTATCACACTTCACCTCTCTTTAGGCAGCTTTAGTTTAACGTTAGCATAATAGCGGGGGTAAGGGAAAGAGCGTTTCCGTTTCGCAAACGAACTTTGCAGAAAGCGAGTTTTAGTATAGCGTGATAGCGTAGTTTACGTGCCGAACACTATTCCATTATGCTTTGAATTTCGCATACATAGTGTACCTAAGTGATTCTATCTGTGTGTGCATCCAGAAAGTGTGAGAGGCAGCGCAATGGAAGCCAGGATTGCGTTGTATTTGTACTTTTCATGTCCGCCGATCCGCGGCGAAATCAGTACAAACAGTACAAGCTGTCTACCATAACCTCCGAGACCTTCCGATCTCGGAAGGCTTATGCCATTGTTGCACCTATCTCCTCCCGACTTCACCGATAGGTGGCACTGACATTGAAGGTTTCAGGATAATGGAAACTGTAAATAGACAACCAGGAGTCATCAGAAAGAAAGTGAGAGAAATAGAGACTGTGAATTGGGATGCAAAGAATGGAAACAAAAAGGACAATGGAGATTTACAAGAATGAGAAGAAAGAAATTGGAAGGGAAAATCTGTACGATAACACAAAGGGCAGTGCCTTGCTATTTGAGGCTCGAGCCGGTTGCCTAAGGACAAAAACATATTGGAACAAATATTCGGAACTAGAGACGTGTATGCTGCAGTAAAGATCCAGAAACCACTCAGCACATCCTGATGGAATGCGACGGGATCCACTCAGCGAGAACCGTAGTTAACGTGCAACTCCCAGAAGCGCTTGGGTTTAAAGTGGAAGGAAACAAACAGATCAGCCGTAGAGATCAGCAAGAGACTATTATAGTACTGGTGGAAAAAAAGCAGGGAAAAGATGGACACGACCTGATCTCTTAAAATCATAGGCAGCGGTAGAAGGTAAATTTTTGAAAAATAAAAATAATAATGAGAGGTATACAAAAATGCTAGATAAAGAACATGTATAGTATACCTGATTAAATCAAGCAGGCTAGGTGACTATTTGTCACCGCCCCGTTTCAAAGGGAATGCCAATAAATCATCATCATCAATGTCAGCGTGTTTCCATATTATAGATATATGGAAGCACAGGAAAAAACCAACAGCTAAGGGGAAGAAAAATTGCGGCCATAATGAAACACAGGCCTGTGGGGATACAATAGGTACGAGGTGCTCCGGGGTAATGTGGAAAGGTGGAATGGTTCCAGAACTTGCATTTGGAAATGCGGTTGTTTGCTTGAAGTCAGGGGTACAATTGGGACTCGATGGCAACCAAAAGTCAGTTGGATGCCTCACATTGAGCACTCACGGGAAGACTACGAATGAAGCTGTGCACGATGATATGGGCTGGACAAGTTTTGAAGTGAGGGAAGCTCAGAGTAAAATTGATTATGAAGAACGACTGAGATATATGGAAGAAAGTAAATGGGCTGGGAGAGTGTTCAGATATTTCTACAGGAAAAACATTGATTCACAGTGGAGGAAAAGAACTAGGTAGCTTACGAGCAAGTATGCAACCGGTATAGTGAGCAACATGGCAACAAAGAACATCAAGCGGAAAATCAGTGAGGTTGAGATAATCTCATGGTTGATGGCAATGGAAAAGAAACCTGCTATGAGTAACTACTTATTTTATGATACCTCAAAGGGAAGCTCTTTACTTTTCGTAGCGAGATCAGGGTGCATTAGAACATGCACTTATAAAGCGAGATACAACAAGGACGAAGAAGCATGTGCTTGCTGCCTGAAAGCTATGGAGACGATTGAGCATGTTTTATTAGAATGTGAAGATATCTGCCCAGCGGTTAATTTAGGCATCTCTGGCCTCCTTGAAGCCCTTGGGTTCAGCAAAAGCAGGGGAAAGTAAACATGTCCTCAATAGAGATTAGTGAAAGGCAATTGCAAGATTGGTGGAAGAAAAGTAGGGAAACAACAAACAACGAAGGCACACAAAAACAAAGTTTCCAGTAGGAGTTCAGAAAGTTTGGTGAAAGGAATTCATGTTTTTTTTTTAAATTTTTATTTAAAATAATTTTTTTGAAGATAGGTAGGACATTAGGCAATAGAATAAGAGTTTGGTGGCGCAGCCCACTGCCCCATTCCAAAGGGGACGCTCCGCTCCTAGCATCCATCCATCGAGATGTCATGAATGTAATGAAGTGGTGGGAATTCATCAAGGACTGAAGCAAGGATGTCCTCTGTCTCCATTTTTGTTCACACTTTATGTGAAGAGCATAGAAAGACTGGAAAACAGCGAATTAGGGTTTGATTTATCCTACATGCATAATGGACAAATGGTGCAACAGAAGGTCCCTGGACCGATGTATGCAGACGACATAGTGTTACTAGCTGACAATAGAAGAGATTTACAGACACTTGTGAATATCTGTGGCAACGCAGCGAAAAATCTAGGCCTTAACTTTAGCACAGAGAAATCTGGAATTATGATCTTCAATAAGAGACGAGTAATTACGTGATGTCAATTCAACGGCAAGTCATACCCATAGTCAAGCAATATAAATAGCATGGTGTATACAGAAACGAAGGAAAGACTTACTCAAGCGTCCACCAAGATAATCTGAAAATAAACGGGAAGCACAAATAATGAAACAGGGCCCGTTGGGTCCACAATAAGTATGATGTGGTGTGTGGATTCCGGAAAGGAGTAAGGGTGCCAGCGCTACGGATATCTTGTCGAGGTTAGAAGTTAACCAAAAATCGGTAGGCCGGTTGGCTTTGAGAGCCCATGGTAAAATCACAAATGAGGCACTGCAGGGTGACATGGGTTGGTCATCTTTTGAAGTCTGAGAAGCACAGAGCAAAATTATTTTTGGAGAAATACTCGGGAACATAGATGAAAATAATTAGGCGGCCAAAGTGCACAAGCATCTGTACCTAAAAAGTGTGGACATAGAATGGAGGAAGTGGTCAAGAAAGTTGGCAACTAAGTACAGGGTAATTGAAAGTGTAAATAGACAACCAGGAGTCATCAGAAAGAGAGAGAAACAGACAGTGTTTTGGATGCAAAGAATGGAAGCAAAAAAGACCATGGAGATTTACAAGAATGAGAAGAAAGATATTAGAAGGGAAAATTTATATGATAACACAAAGGGAAGTGCCTTGCTATTTGAGGCTCGAGCCATTTGCCTAAGGACTAAAACATACCGGAACAAATATTTGGAACTAGATGAGGCATCTGTATGCTGCAGTAAAGATCCAGAGGCCACTCGGCACGTCTTAATGGAATGCGAAAAGATTCACCCAGTGAGAACCGTAGCTAACGTACACCTTCCAGAAGCATCAAATAACTGGCCAGCAGTGGAGATAAATAAGAGACATTTAGAGGTGGAAAAGAAGGCAGGGAAGAGATTGATAGAACCGGATCTAAAGGAAGAAAAAAGAAAAGGTTAAGGAAATGTATACAAAAATGCTAGAATGAAAAACATGTATCGGGCAAGGTGACTATTTGTCACTGCCACATTTCAAAGGGGAAGCCAATAAATCATCATCATTTCTCTAGTTAGGCTTGGACATGACCGCATCAAAATTGGATTGAACCGATCTTTCTGCGCATGCGTGAGGAGGAGCAGTGGTTGCAAGAGAGCATGGAGGAAGGAAACAAATTCCTTCCTCCATGCAAGAGAGAAATGTGGGGACTTTCCGTCCTTGAAATTTCTCTTCGCCTAGGTCATAGCCTCCTCTATGGGGAAGAAACTTGTTAGCTCAGTTCGTCCCTAGCCGAGCTGGCAGGCGCGGCGAAGATGCCGTGTCCGAGGTGAGTTTATTGCGATTTTGTTGCGACAGTATCGTATTAAATTCTGATAGTCGCAGGGGGATACGTTTGGAAGTGAGGCATCTTCTTGGATGACTTTGATAGCGAAACATTGCATCGTGCCGATGCATTGTTCATTAGTGTCATTGAGCACACTTCAGGAGATTTGCGGGAACGAAAGCAGTTTATGAATTCAACTGTTTGTACTTTGTATGTGAAATCAAGAATACTGAACGTTGCTATGCACTTTATTAGCCATAGGTCATTGTGACAGCTGTACAGCAACACTGACAAAGCATTACGCCGTGCCGATGTTTAGGACAAAGCTTCGATGAATTGAAACACATGTTGTATCCTGTATGATAAAGTAAGAAAAATGAATGTCGTCATGCAATATTTCACAGCCGTATAGACCTTTTCACAAACCGACGTTTGAGCAGCGCCATTGGCCGACACGAGCGACGTCTAGCGTCGCCGCCATTTTGGACTGTGCGCCTTGCGAGAGCAGGCCGGCCGCACTTCGGTTGTGTGATCTTCGCCACGCATTATTTCCATTGTTTTCTTCCGCTTCGCTTGTCTTGTGCCGCTTGACTTGTTACATGTTTCACGTGCTCGCGTGAGCGCTCAGTGTAGTGTGCCATGGCAACAGCAAGCCCAGCCAGTGGATGTGGTGTTTCTTCGTCGGTAGCGGCGGCAGCCGCGTCTGCTTCGTCGAGACCTGGCGTGCTATATAATCAGCGGTACATTTCATTGTTTTTGCTGGGCACATGTGACCGTATCGTCGATTGAATCTGATCACCATTACGTTTCGCGATTGAGGGTTGCCTCATTTAGCGAAAGCAGGCGCGTACGTAGCTGTCGGGCAATGCTTATAGAACCAGGCGCCGGCAGCCCGATGACGCGTGTCAGTGGTTGGTAGATATGCGGTGGTTACTCCATACGCTTCCGACGCAACTGAACAGCTCAATCATGCAAAATTTATTGGATTTGGTGCGGTGCAGGGTGCTTATAACAAAATGTCAAAGCATAAAGCGTTGCGACCGACGCGCGGCAGTGATCACAAATACCAGCGCGACTGATACAGCCCAGGTGCTAGATTTTTATTTTTAGTATTTATTTATTTATACATACCGTCAATCCCAATAGGGATTATAACAGGACTTGTTATAAAGACATATTTGTTTACATATATTTTACGTTTGTTTACCTGGGATAGCTTTTCTTTCGAATGTCTGAATTTGGAACAAGCTTCGCTCACGGTGAACCTTAACGTAGATCGTGCGCGAAGTTTGTATTGAAGATATCGCGTACGGCAAGAATTGTTCGTGTGCGCTATCTCTGAATCGAAATAAGCCATTAATATTGCAGCGTTAGGGCCATCTCTGCTCTTTCTCTTGTTTCCCTTACACCGTCTCACTGTGCTATGTTCATAATAAAGTAATGTCGAGTCTCAACAGTTCTCGAATAAATACATATGCATATGACTGTAAACCACTACTGACCGTGAGTGAAAAGCGCTTAGTGGTCAGCGAAGCAGTCTCTGCACGCACGTAAGTATTTCACTTGATCGACTGTGCGAATTTTTTTTTTTTCGTTACTGTTATTCTTGCAAGCATGATCCGCGTACACATGCGAATACCGTTTTTTTACGTTCTTACTTGCGCGGGCTCATTTAGCGCATTTCTACGCCACGCACAGTTAGCGCATTACGGTTCCCGAACTCTGGCGCTAGGCCGCACTGATGAGGTTGACACGTTCGTTTTTGCATTATATTGCTGCCCAAGCACATAGACAACGCTCAAAGATGGGTGAGCTTGATGCAGCACCACACTGTTGAAGTTAATTACCTTTATCGGCAGGGCCGCGTAGGGTGCGTGTGAACGCAGAGACAATGTTTTGGTGGACACAGGGTCTGCACACATCTTCCATAGGACACGATTTTTCCAGATCGTTGCGAAGTGTATTTACCGACTAGTTCTCTCGCAGAGTGCTCCAATTTGTCTTATACCGGTGTCACACGGCCACTTTTGATAGCGATCGAGACCGATCTGGATCGGAATGTTCGACCGCGATTGGCTCCCTTCCGCAGATTGAGCAAAAAATCTAATGGCGACCAAGAAATTCGACCGATATCGGGCTCGATCACGATCAAAAGTACGCCGTGTGACCCCCGTATTAGGCACCGGAATGAAGTCGTGTTTGAAAGAATAACAAATGTAGCCTCTGCCACTACATACGAGAAAATATTGCATCGCAGAGCTGACAATTCTCGCAACCTGTTGGGAAATGTGCCGGAAAGAGTTTACCAAAATGCGTTATTTTACTGATGTGTGCATTGGTTCACATTAGACTGAAATGCGAAGTCCTCAGGTGAAGCAGGAAACCGGCGAAGCGTGAACATACCACATCGCGGCAGTGGTTTCGCGGAGTGCTGTGTTGTGGACACACTTAGTCCCTAAAATCGTTATTTTCCGCTGGTTGTTTGTGCACCCATAAACTGAACAGTGCTGGCCTGTAGCCTTTTGATGAGTATATATGCCATTATTTACGAGCGTAAGTCATTCGTGACAAAAATAAACGGAAACATCGAAGGAAAGCTACCACTCCGCAATGCAAGCGCAAGGCAAGCTCACAGTCCAGACCGAACAGGCAACACTGGCACATACTCTCCACGCCAGACCGTCGGGAGCGCTCTCGTGAAAACGTCTATATAGACCCTTGTGAAAGCTGTACAGAAACACTGATCGACTACGTGGTGCACGCTTATTCTGAGGTGCTCGTATATAATTAAAGAACGCATACCCAATTCCCGTTATGATCTTGTATACGGGCCATGCTAGGTGAGCGAAACAAGCGCTCAAATCACCACAGCTACGTTCGAAATATCTTTGAAGACCTGCCAGCATATTTATTAGGTGTCTGTGTTTGTACTGTGATAGGAGACGTGATGGCGAGCGCCGCGAGTATCACGCCATATCCCATTACAGTGGCCCCCCTTACACTCTTAGTATGTTTAGTAGGACGTTCTGGTGGGCTAGTTGGTTCATGGCATTTAGATGTTTATATAACTGCGCGAAAAAACGAGGACACGTGAAAGAGACGCACATGACACCACGAGCGCAGACTGACACGCGACAACACGAGTGCAGACTGCTTGGCAGTCTGCGTTCGTGGTGTCGTGTGTGTTTCTTTCGTGTGTCCTCGTTTTTTCACGCAGTTATATAAACGCCTAAAAACTCCGAGTATGCTTCACCGCAATACATTGCGTATGCTTGACCGTGTAGCATTGATTCATTGCGGCGAAGCCGACAGTAGGGAACCGGCATTATGCAGCGATCGAGCCTTCTTCTCAGTGACTGCGGATAGAAAACACATTTTCAAGAGCTTTTCGTCAATCTTTACACCTCTTTATTGAAAAGGATAACGTATGCCTGTGTCCGTGAGTTAAAAGATCGATAAAGGCTCTGGGAACTTACTTGCAGTGTGGGAAAACTAGAGAACTTTATTTATGCAGGTGTTCATGCTCCTGTAAGAAACTTCTATTCAGTGGTGACCCTGTGGAGCTGTATCCGGCCTTATGGAAACACAGCCGGCTCATCACTCACAAAGTAGGAGCTGAAGAGAACACTCTAATACTGATATTATACCTCATTGTTAGTGCTTCATTTGTGTTTAGCCAGTGACAGACATTGCACTAGACATTAAGACTATGTCTTAATATGCAGCGCTTATGTGGCGAATAGGAGAGCAGAAGATGAGAACAGTGTTTTGAGATGAGATACGACTGCCTTCAGCTGTGTACAGTGTGGACTGCTTATAACGTAAGTTGCCGGAGTCGCGAATATCGGCACCATAAGCGGTACCGCACTATAACCGAAACAACTACAGTATAGGCACCCTGCAATGCAGTTTGGCTGTACATGTCGCGCCACCTAGCAGCGGCGGTGAGCACCCGCGAGTAGGCCCTCACCGCCATTTCACCTTGGTCCGCCCTGCGCTCAGGCGCGCCTGAAAGCTTCCTTTTCAGATTTTTCAATGGGTTCTCCGCGACCACTCGGCAGCTCCTCCGTGAGAAGTGTGAACAAAAATAACATGCGCATATACTGCTGCTTTAGGTATTTTCACAACCGCGAAGGGGATGTCGGCATCAAATGGTGCCGCTTCCCTTCAAGGCTGTGGGGAGAAACCCGGTGGCTGAAGGTGGATCGTCGTGGTTCGGGCTGTCAAGTAAGAGTCACTCTTGCGAATTTCTGTTGAACTATGACGCAAACGCAAAATTAAAAAAAAAGACACACACACACAAGGCAGCATCCATGAAAACGCACAATAAAGCGTCAACTGCATAAACACGCGTGATCTGATTCCCGCTGTTGTAAATTGGTTTGGATAATTGTTGAGCTATTCTCGCTCCAAAACAAACGCGCAGTGGTTGTTATGTGTCAAATCTAGCTTCGTAAGCGCTCCACGTTGGACCTTTGTACGCACTGTAGTTCTTGTTGTGCATTAATAAGCCAACGTGCAGCTCCTTTCTGCGCCTGGATCAAGACGCGACTGCTGAAATCGGGCTCATTCATGCCGACGTTTTCTCGCGTTTAGAACAACAGAACTAAGGCTGGAGTGCACCGCAGCACACATCCAGTATTCGCAAAATAGCACTTCTCTCGCGCACGCTAGCACACATTTGTTCAGGTGTTGCTTAGTGTCAGCTAATTGCTCTCTGTTATGTTTCAGCGATGATGACCTCTCAGACTGGAGCCCGAATGACAACACCAGAATATGCTCGAGGCACTTTGTCAACGGAGCAAAAAGCGCCATAAAGAATCATTCAAGTTACCTTCCAACTCGCCAAAACCTCGACAAATGTGATAAGCAAGGCACGCTCGAAGTATACTGAAGATACAAATGAAAGTTGAAAAACGTCTACGGCCGTATTTGCCCCCTTAAGCGGAATAAATTATTTATTTGTTCACTTACTTTGAGTTCGACGTCGTAAACGTGCTTTATTTGTCGTGACAAGAACTTTGCTGCGATGTCCGTCCTGTTTACTCTTTTGACACGAAACACATGGTTGTTGTCGTAAAGTTGACGTCCTTTCTCGAGTGTCGGTGGTCGAAAATGGGCCTCAATGTTTTCAATTGCCTTAAAAACCACACTTTAGAACGCCCGACTTATTTCAAATGAGCGCCGCAGAAGCATGCCTTCGTAGAAGTGGCCGCCTCGGTGTTTCGCGGAAATCACACGGCTAGAGTGTACTAGAATATGGTCGAGTGGGACGAGCGGCTGGGGCGGCGCATGCTTTGCAGTGAGGCGCCCGACGTGGAAAAATACTGTGGCGGCGCTGCGATCGAACTGGATTGGGCCGCATCAAGGTTGCGCCGTTGGAAACTGCTGGCGGTACAGCTCGGCAGGGTCATTCGTGCTACTTCGCGCGCTGGTATTTGCGTTCATATCGCTCAAATGGTGTTCATAATTGCATATGACATGTATTTATGCCTTAAGAATAAATTCTTTCTTTCTCTTTTTTTATTTCATTTTATTTTTTAATGCCGCTCGGTAATTGCGCGTGCATTCTGCCGCAGTGTCGGCTTTCATTCTATATACTATGTTATTGTACGGTTCCCTTTGCAGAACAAATATTTTTCGCGTTCTTCGAGCAGCATGTATCTCGTACGTATTGTTGCGCATATAGTTTTCCATCAGTAGGTCTTGAGAAAAGCAGACGAAGTAACATATGTAACGTTCTTGTTTGCCGCTTAATTCAAACAAGTAAAGCATATCTGCCCCATCCGGCGCCTGTACTCAGATTTACGGGAAGCATTGTTATAGATAAAAAGAAAGAGTAAACTGCAGCGCAACATTTCATTCAAGTTCCCGCCTTCCTCGCGTAACAGAATGCGGAGTAATGGGTAAGGGGTCATTTATTGCAGTCGGACCGCGACCGAGCGCCGAAAATGGTTTTAGTTAGTCATTCTATATGCTAATATTTGGCCGTAAGCCGTACGTGAATTTTTTTTCCAGTCGATACTTCAAAAAAGAAAAAAAGAAGAAGAGAAAGAAAGCCCGCGCGATAGCCTAATTAGTGGCTATAAAGTGGATACGGCGTTGCGCTGCTAAACTGGAGCTGGCGGGTTCAAACCAGGTCGCGGAATTCGATGGGAACGAAATGGAAAAAGACTCGTGCACTTCTATTTAGGTGCACGTTAAAGAACCCAGGTGGTGAAAACTAAACCGGGTGCCTTATAATGACATCGTAGTTTTGCCACGTAAAACCAAAGAATTTCTTTAAATTAAAAAAAAAAGAGAAAAAAGTAAGTGGCTGCGTTCTTCGGCTTTTTTCTAGGGGTAAAATAAATAATTCTCCAGGCTGATTTCAGAGAAAAACGCTTATCGCGCTTATCCTATATTTCATACATAAATGTAATGCCGTTCCCAAATGTATGACGTACCGCTCAAGTCAGCAGCTTGTACATTATAAACGGCTGCTTTCAGTTATTCGGTGCACTATCATAACGATCATAATGAAACAATTAAAGGAACGGCATGCCTCACATACACGTAGAGATGTGCAGATCTGTTGCGTTCGTTGAAGATAAGTGTGGTACCACATGAGGCACCCAGTTTTAATGGGTTGCAAACATGATGAGACTGTCAAAAAAAAAGTTTTCCTTGTCTGAATCAAGTGAGCAGATTTACAGGCTGCCCCAAAACGGGGCGTTTATATTGAATGACAGCTAGAAACTTGTTAAGCAGGACTTAACAAGCAGGAATTAACACCCATGCGTTAATTCTCTCAGAAACTGCGCCTCTTCGCAACAACCACAACTCTCCGGCAGCACTATCATCCGGAATAACAGTCCTCACTTCCATCGGTCCCTCACCTTTGAGACTTCAACAGTGCTGTTATGCGTTGCATTCGAACGGAAACGACTATTCGGCGTCGTACAGTATATCAACAACACTTGCGCGCGCGCACACACACACACACACACACACACACACACACACACACACACACACACACACACACACACACACACACACACACACACACACACACACACACACACACACACACACACACACACACACAACACACACACACACATATATATATATATATATATATATATATATATATATATATATATACGATGTTTTTGCCTGCTATGGATATTATTTCTGCGAATGAGAGTTTTATGTGCAGTATTCCCTAATAAGTGTGTTACAGCAAACACGTGCGCTTATTCCGGTCGGGAGTTCTCGCTTTTTCAATTCGTGCATTTAGACTATTTGTTATTTTTTCCTTACATATATATCGTGAACATACATGTCTATGTACCCTTTGATTTAATTACCTAGAAATACATTGGTCATTCTTCGCGCCACGCAGTTATTAAACCTCGTTTATTTCACTCTAATGCTGTTTTCTTCGATAATTTTCCCTGATAAACATCCACCAACAAGAAGCGTGCGTAAAATGACACGATATCAATAATAAAATTACGTAGCTTCATGTTGCAGAGATACCAGTTACTTTTAGAAGACAGTGGTAAAAACAGCAGTTCACCTGGCTAAAACTACATTTGGTACCGGCCGTCAAGAGTCATGGGCTCACCAAAGCAACTAAACATAAAAAATGTACTGCACAGACGTTCTGCGAGAAAAACTGGGCGTCCGCCAGCGTCCACGTAGCGAACGCACGCTCGCTAGCAGACGACGCGCTTGACAACGACAGCAAAACTGAGACGACGCGTAGTATAATTCATGCCTCAAATATATATGTTTGGCAAGATGGTGTAGACATAAATTTGCAGTTGAAATAAAGCACTATTTTAAGAGCGTACTATGCGTAATAGGCCTCGGCGCACGCAGCGAAAGTACGTTGAATATGCCGCGGAGCGCGTTTCCGCCCCAATCCAGTTCGCTCGCAGCGCCCTCGCATAATTTTTCCACACGCGGCGCCTCAGCGGGAGAGCGCCGTTCGGCCCACTCGACCATTGTCTAGTACACTCTAACACGGCGGCGCTGATGGCTGAGCCGATCGCTGCGCCGCCTGACCATTGAAGGGAGCCTATAGACCACTTATTAGAGATGGGCAAAACGGCTCACTTCAGTGAGCGGCTCGGAACGGCTCAGCTCACTGAAATGAACCGGCTCACTTGAACGACTTACCGGTTCACTTAAACGTGTAACCAGCTGTGTTATGCATATTCTATAGTTATCTGGCTTTGAAAAAAAAAACAATGTATGCATAATTTAATAACCGTGTTATTGATATTTTTGCTATGTTTAGAGATTATTTTAACATATATTAAAAGCGTGAATTTTTAGTTGTAATGAAACTTTCTTTTCTGATATTGGGGATAAAATGGTTATGATACTGTTACAGGCAGAATGCGAGGTACTTTTTTCAGAAAAAAAATATGTAACTTCATCGTCATTACAGAAGCTTGTCTGTTTTTGTGCTACATTAAAGTCAACTTATGTCAAAATAAAAACACAACATGATTGTACATTATATTTCAACTTTATTCATTTATTCACATACGTACGTTCACTATAATATGAACAAGCTGTAACGCCATGCAAAATGAATGTAGAAATCATGTCTTGAAGTAATATACAAAAATCACACGAAAGATCCACAGAACTGCCGCACGTACCTTTCGTTTTTTTCTCTTGAGTGCACGCGCGATACTGGCGATCGTGCATCGTGCATCGTGCTCATACGCCATCATACACCAAGACAAAAAAAAAAAGAATAAAGTTCAATTACAACTCAACAGATCATTGACCTCGTTTTAATGACGTGCTAATGATACACGCTCAGAAAATGCACTGAAGTGGATGTCATAGGCGACATTTTCATGACTACACTAATTAGCACAAATGAACACCAGGACGTAAACTGTACGTTCACCTGCTGTCTTTAAAGACACGGAAGACCATCTTCGAAGTGTTATTGAAGCAGCGCACGATGTGCGATCGGTGAGAGTCGTGAGACATCGTTCGAACAGCAGCAGGCAGCGAACGGTACCATCCTTTGCCAATTAAGACTTCTTTACTTCTCCCCTCGGTGGCATCGGGTTCCGCACCATAGGACGCACAAAAAAAAAAAAAAAAAAAAAAAAAACCAAAGGGACTGCTGCGCACACCACTGCGAGCGAGTACCAGTAGCGCGAGTCTGCCCACACCGGCCACCATTTGTCGGTCAGAAATCGAAATCTCGAAACCCAGCAGAACCCCCAGCTCTGACGGAACGGTTCGGCACGGCTCATTCAAGGAGAGCGAACCGGCTTCCCCACTCCGAAAGAAACGCCGCTCACTTACTGAACCACGGCTCAATCGCTCTTCAAAAGAGCGGCTCAAAAGATCCGGCTCGTTCCTGAGCGTTTTCTAGGAACGGTTCCTCGATCACGCTCAATGAACGAGAGAGAGAGCCCAGCCGGCTTCCTCTCTCCGAAAGAACCCCCGCTCACTTACTAAACCACAACTCCCTCGCTCTTCAAACAGGAGCGCTCAGGAGCGAGCCGGATTTCTTGAAGAGCGAGGGAGCCGTGGCTAAAAGAGCGGCTCGCTCCAGTGCGCTCCTGTTTGAAGAGCGAGGGAGCTGTGGTTTAGTAAGTGAGCGGCGGTTCTTTCGGAGAGAGGAAGCCGGCTGGGCTCTCTCTCTCGTTCATTGAGCGTGAGGAACCGTTCCTAGAAAACGCTCAGGAACGAGCCGGATCTTTTGAACCGCTCTTTTGAAGAGCGATTGAGCCGTGGTTCAGTAAGTGAGCGGCGGTTCTTTCGTTCTTCAGCCGAAGGCGAGGGGGTGAAGGCGACTCTTGCGAGGAAGGGTGGGAGGGCAGTTGCTTTCTCGTACTGCTAATAGATGGCGCGGAAGTCGCACGCAGCAGAAGACACGGCTCTGACGGAACGCATCGGCACGGCTCTCTGAACACGAGAGAACCGGCTCCCTTTCTCCAAAAGAACCACCGCTCATTTTTACTGAACCGCCGCTCACTCGCTCTTTAAAAAGAGCCGCTCACAAGATCCTGCTCGCTCCTGAGCGACCTCTACCACTTATAACGTGACCGCTTATAGTGCAGGACGGGATATAGTGCGGTCTTTTCAGACTCCCGTTAATTTTCCCATAGCACTCCATGTATACACGTATCGCTTACAGTGCAGTTGCAGGAAACGAAATACCGGTTACAGTGCGGCTGCGTGGGAGTACGGAAGTCAGCGGAGACGACGAACGCTCCCCTCAAACGGGCGCCCCAAGGAGTGCTCGAGGAAGAAAGAGAGACGAAGTAGAGGAGAAGGGCACGTGGTGCGAACGAACAGCCAGTGAGGCTGAAACCAGAATCTTGAGTGCGAGTCGTGAAATATCACGGCGCGCATAGCGAGCGAGCGCCGCGAAACTGCCGCCGGCCAACGCTCGCTTCACGATAACGGCAGCTTCAGGGAGCGGGCGGCGCCGGCACATCACGGCGAAGGGCGCACGCGGAGACCGTGGAATGTGAGGGAGGAGGGTGGCAGGGAAGCGGATTTCGCCTCGGCATCTCCGCCGCTTCGGTGACTCCCCTCGCCCTCCCTCGTAGCTCCCTCACTTTCGACTGTCACCGTGCGCGCCCGCCGCCGTGAAGGCGCCGCCGCTCCAGCCGGCCCGGCGCCAGCTCCCCCGAAGTTTCGTTTTCTGCCGTTATCGGGAAGCGGGCGTTTGCCGGCGTGGGCAGTTTCGTTGGCCGGCCTGGGACAGCGCCGATGCTCCCCTCTGCGCCGTAGCCGCAGCATGCAAGGTCAACACGTGACTAGAAAGTAGAGGAAGCATAAAGGAGAAAGAAGGGTTCACTGCCACTTTCTACACGTGGCTAGGTAGCGTGGCTGAGACGTCGGCACGTACACGTATGTTCCGGTGCAACGCAGAATCGGCGACCTTGCCATTTGAGAGAGGGTGAAATGTCCGCCGCGTTCTTTTTCTTTTTCTTTGTTTCGTTCGCGCGCGACATTGAGGGGTCTCTCCTAAGCTTTTACTCTATGGCGGTGCCGGAGCAATGCCGGTCGGAGGCGCCGCCGCGTGATTTGGTTCGAATTAACAAGATTCGACTGTAAATTGAATGCAAACGTTCTAGCCGCATTCCTCGACTGTCGCATACGCGTGGCGGCTCGGTGCACATGTTTGGCATATGTGCGGGCCTTGAAAATTGTTGCTTTGGTTATAGTGCGGTACCGCTTATAGTGCGGATATTCGCGACTCTGGCGACTTACGTTATAAGCGGTCTACACTGTATTTTATTGCGATAATGGACACTCCAGGCGTATTTATGCCATGGCTGTCGCCGTGCTCTAGGTTCCGTATTCGCTTACTAAATAAATTAACAAGCACGGTGTCACGTGCGCACAAGCAAACATGAACACATCTCGTTCGTTGATTGCGGAAATGAACTGTCAAAACGCTCGAGTGACGAAGCGCGGTGAGCGAATTGACCTTCGTGTTATCATGCCTCTCACTTCAACGCGACCTACAAGCGGCGAAAACACGGTGCGCAGCGGACTTTCCCCGATGCAGATTGCTTTCCACATTGGTGCCAAGGCGATCGTATCGTCGAAGTGGATCCTCGCAGATTATGTCCTGCTTCTGTCCACTGAAACCGTTCCGCATTGCTTTGCTGGCGAAAATCCCCTTCTGTTTGCGCCATTCCCGAACGCAACTTTCGGATTCTCCGAACGCCCGTGATGCGACCCGATTTCCGTCCGTCTCCGCACACATGATCACTTTCTTTTTAAATGCGGCATCATGATGAACTCGGTACTTAGTTACGGTAGCTAGGCTTGAGAGAGTAGCTAGGCTCGACCTGCGTGCGAGGCGGCCATCTTAAAATGCTGACGGCTATATGGTAACGCAGATTTAGGGTCGTACTCGATTCTAACGCGCACGCAATTTTTGGACCTGTTTTATTGGAAAAAAAGTGCGCGTTAGATTCGAGTAAATTTGTGGCTTAAGGGGGGCGTTTGCCGTCTAGGTTGACTGCCAAACTTCCAGGCAGCCGCACTGTAACCGGTATTTCGTGTCCCGCAACTGCACTATAAGCGATACGCATATACATAGAGTGCTATGGGAAATGGGAGTCTGAAAATACCGTATTATATCTGGTCCTGCACTATAAGCGGTTACGTTAAAAGTGGTCTATACTGTAGTGAAATCATGTTAATTATTGGTGTAACATCACTGCACTCACTCTCTCAAACCCGCCATGGTTGCTCAGAGGCTATGGTGTTGGGCTGCTGAGCACGAGGTCGCGGGATCGAATCCCAGCCACGGCGGCCGCATTTCGATGGGGGCGAAATGTGAAAACACCCGTGTACTTAGATTTAGGTGCACGTTAAAGAACCCCAGGTTGTCCAAATTTCCGGAGTCCCCCACTACGGTGTGCCTCATAATCAGATCGTGGTTTTAGCATGTAACACCCCATAATTTAAATTAAATAATTTAATTCACTCTCTTAAGTCGAACGTTTACTGTAGCTTACAGCTTCTGTCAGTGCAGGTGCTTCTTTACATGAAACAACCTTTGATTTATCAAATAAAGTTGCCATTTCATAGTTTTACAAGTATTCCTCTGGTCCTTTAGTCTTTTCTGAACCTGGAAGATCTGACTGAATGCATGTATATCAGAGTTTGTCCTCTATCAGATTTAAGGGTACATGACGCTTCGAGATAGTCGACGCACTTCAAAAAACACAGGATACTACATGTGGTTCATTGAAAGCGAACACTGCGAATTCAACTATTTTTATGAAACACCTTGCTCTTGCTACTCACAAGGCTAGAACAACTGCAAAGTGATTGAGTCGTCCACTTGTGAAGCATTTTCTGGCACATGCTGTACGGTGTTAAGGCCTGTACAAACAGTTGCAGAAACGACCTCGATTTCTAGTTATGCATGATGCACGACTATAAATGGTTTTAGGTGCAATACATCAACCACGGACAACAGAATAAAAGACACGGACTGGCACACTGTTGTCTGTGTCTTATTTGTGTTCTGTTGTGCGTGTCTGTTATTCTGTTGTCCGTGCCTTATTTTTTGTCCCTAAAATTATTTCTAGCCATGTACCAACTAGCCCAACAGCAGATGTTACTAAGCATGATGCATGACCGTCTCTCCATAATTTTAAATGCGAAGCATTCCTTGGCGAACATTTGCCGCTTTAGCAGTATCTATCTATCTAGCCGCCTACGTCTTGGTGCTCTCATGGTTGCTTCGTTAACTTGGTATTTGCTAAAATTGGCATACTATGACAAGAGTGTGTGACAAACATAAATGACAAACCCCACTCCGAATTATCGCGATCCGAATGCGTGGCGGACGCCTGACGACAAGCCAATTTGCTTTCGATGTGGACGTGTTGGGCACATCTCACGATATTGCCGAAGTCCTTGGCTCTCGTCTTCTCGACCCAGCTCATCCAGCTTCCGCTATCCTCGCCGAAGCCAGAACCAGGTACCAAGCCAACCTGACCAAGAAACATCTGCTGAGACCACTACTACCACCGCCCATTACAGCCTCTCGCCCTCCTCACGACGCCGACCTTCTCGGTCACCTCCACCACGCCGTTCCCCGTCCCCGTCTTACTTCCGGCGTTTTCCTTCGGGAAACTAATGGCTGCAGCTCCTGGAGGTGACGCTGCTATTCCGACCTGCTCTCCAATTCCTCTGTTGACGCTGCCTACCAATCATAACCTGATCGACGTTGAAGCGGATGGCCTACCTGTTACTGCTTTGATTGACATCGGCGCCCATATTTCTGTTATGAGTTCTCACCTCCGCCGGCAATTGAAGAAAGTAATGACCCCTGCCCCATCACGTATTGTCCGTGTGGCCGACGGTGGTACGTCTTCCGTAGCTGGCCTTTGTACCGCACGTGTCAGTGTTGCCGGCCGTCAAACTTCTGGTTTGTTCACCGTCCTCGTCTGCTGTTCCAATGACGTCATCCTCGGTCTTGACTTTTTGTACACCCACTCCGCCCTCATCGGTTGTTCTGCTGGTACTGTACAGCTTGACCTACCAAGTGTAATTGATCAACCCGGACCAATCAAGAGTCGGCTCTGTTTTGCTGAGCACGTCCGTATGCCGCCGCAAGCCGTGACTTGTGTTGCTGTGACGCCCTCTCCACCAGTACCCGACGGTGACTATGTGCTCGCTCCCATTACCGCCGTTCTGTTGACGCACAGTGTTGGTTTGCCTCACACTGTTATAACTATACGGGACAATATGGCTTATCTTCCTGTGATCAATTTCGGACTGTGTTCACAAGTGCTCCCACAAGGCATTTCACTCGCTATGCTGACGCCCTCCTACGATTACGTTATCTCGACCTTGTCTCCTCCTGATGCTGGTCGCTCGCACACCACCGATATCCCGTCTTCTTCGCCAGATCTGTCTCCTCCCGACCTGAAGAAAATGATTGCTCCAGACCTTTCGCCCCATCACGCTGACGATCTCCTTCGCCTCCTCTTCTCTTATAGGGACGTCTTTGACCTTTTCGACCGTCCTCTGGGTCAAACCTGCGCTGTCAAGCACCGCATAAACACTGGCGATGCCCATCCGATCCACCGAAGGCCACACCGCGTCTCTCCAGCTGACCACCGCATCATTCAAAAGGAGGTTGACAGGATGCTTGCCAAAGATATAATCGAGCCGTCCTGCAGCCCTTGGGCTTCTCCTGTGGTTCTTGTTAAAGAAAGTTGACAGTTGGCTATTTTGCGTGGACTACTGGCATCACAACAAGATCACCAAAAAAGACGTGTACCCGCTCCCACGCATAGACGACGCCCTGGATTGCCTTCACAGCGCGAAGTGACCATCTTCTTCAATCGACCATCGGTCAGGGTACTGGCAGATCGCCGTTGATGACATGGACGGTGAGAAGACCGCTTTTGTTACCCCTGACGTCCTTTATCAGTTTAAAGTCATGCCTTTCGGCTTATGCAACGCCCCGGCCACCTTCGAACGCACGATGGACACCCTCTTACACGCTTTTAAATGGTCCATTTGCCTGTGTTATCTAGATGACGTCATTGTATTTTCACCGAACTTTGAAACTCATCTCGACCGACTTTCTTCTATCCTTTCTGATTTTCGCAAAGCCGGCCTGCAACTTAATTCATCTAAGTGCCACTTCGGACGTCAGCAACTTATCATGCTCGGTTATCTCGTCGACTCAACCGGTGTTCGCCCTGACCCTGACAAAGTTCGAGCTGTGCATCAGTTCCCCGTTCCGACTTGCACAAAGGAAGTTCGTAGCTTTCTGGGACTGTGCTCCTACTTCCGTCGTTTTGTGAAGAATTTCGCGGAAATCGCACGCCCTCTCACAAACTTACTGAAGAAAGGCGTCTCGTTTCTTGGCGTGCTGCACAGGCTGCCGCCTTCTCTACCCTCATCACGTCGCTCACTACACCGCCTGTCCTGGCTCATTTCGACAGCTCTGCTCCAACAGAACTCCGCACCGATGCGAGCGGCTACGGAATTGGCGCTGTTTTAGTCCAGCATCAGAATGGGCACGCCCGTGTTGTCGCCTATGCCAGCCGTCTCCTTTCCTTAGCCGAACCGAACTACTCTATTACAGAACGGGAGTGTCTTGCTCTCGTTTGGGCGGTGGGCAAATTCCGCCCCTATTTACATGGCCAGCATTTCACCGTGACTACCGATCACCACGCACTTGGCTGGCTTTCGTCGCTTAAGGATCCCACTGGGCGTCTTTCGTCGCTGGGCACTCCGGCTCCAAGAATACACTTACTCTGTTTCTTATTAATCTGGCCGATTGCACCGGGATGCTGACTGTTTGTCCCGCAATCCCGTGGATCCGCCTGAAGCCTCAGATGACACGCCTGCATGTGTACTCTCGCTCTCCGCTTTAAGCCACATCCGTGATGAACAGCGCCGTGATACCATTTTAAGTGAGCTTATTCAGAAGCTGGATTCCGCAGCGTCCGATCCTTCCCTTCACCTCTTCGTGCTTAAAGCTGACACGTTATATCGCTACAACGTCCACCTGGACGGACGCGAACTGTTGCTCGTCGTTCCTACGCATCTGCGCTTGAGCGTTCTCGGCCAGATACATGACGCCCCGACCGCTGGGAGGTCACCTTGGAGTTTCCCGGACCTACGATCGCGTTCGGCGTCGCTTCTTTGGCCCAGCCTTTAACGCTCCGTTCGTCGCTACGTATACCTGCTTGTGAACCCTGCCTACGCCGTAAGAAACCACCTAAGCCTCCTGCTGGCCTCCTTTAGCCCCTTGACGTCTCATCTGACCCCTTCTTCCGAGTTGGCGTTGACCTCCTCGGTTCTTTCCTGACCTCTACTTCTGGAAACAAATGGATTGCCGTTGCTACGGACCACTCCACCCGCTACGCAATTACACGCGCTCTCCCTACCAGTTGTGCTACGGACGTTGCTGATTTCCTGCTACACGATGTCATCTTACATCACGGAGCCCCTTGTCAACTCCTCACTGACCGTGGCCGTTACTTTCTCTCCAGAGTTATCGATGACCTGCTCCGCTCCTGCGTGAGAAAGCACAAATTTACGACGGCTTACCACCCGCAAACTAACGGATTGACTGAGCGCTTCAACCGGACGCTTACTGATATGCTTTTAATGTATGTCTCATCTGACCATCAAGACTGGGATGTTGTGTTGCCCTTCGTTACATTCGCTTACAATTCCTCCCGTCATGATACTGCTGGTTTTTCACCCTTTTATCTTCTGTTTGGCCGCGACCCAACGTTACCTTTTGACACTATCATCCCCGATGCCGTCCATTTGCTAACTGAGTACGCTCGTGATGCCATTTCCCGAGCTGATGAGGCACGCCAAATTGCTCGCCATCGCCTTACTACATCGCAAGGCCACCAGAAGCACCGCTACGACTCCCGTCATCGCGACGTTATCTATACTCCGGGTGCCCTTGTGCTTCTATGGACACCGACTCGGCGTGTTGGACTCAGAAAAATTGCTTTCGCGGTACTCCGGACCCTACCGTGTCTTACGCCGTGCAACAGACGTCACGTATGAGATCGGCCTGCTCGAGTCTTCCTCGCCAACCGTTTCATCACCTACTGACTTTGTTCACGTATCCCGCCTTAAACCTTACCACTCGCCTGGATCATAGCAAGCACCGTGACGGTGCTTGAGCAGCCGGAGGTCATGTCACGGTATGATTCATCTAGAGGAGCATCGATGAAGAAGACGCTGATGATCTGGCACGCGCTCTCGGCCATATGGTTGAACGCTTGATCGCCTTGTAAATATACTGTAAATACGTTTTCCTGTTGTGTTTGCCTCCCCATAACAATATGAATATCATGACATGTGTCATGTAGGTCATGAAACAGCTGCCTATGTCTTGGTGTTCTCATGGTTGCTTCGTTAACTTGGCCGGTACCAAAATTGGCAAAGTATGACAACAGTGTATTACGAACATAAATGATAGGTCATGACATGCGTGTCATGTAGGTCGTAAAACATCCGCCTAAAATGACAATGACTCGGAGAAAAAGATTAACACTCAGAAACCACTGAAATGAGTTCTGACGTGGGTAGTAAGTGAAGGAAACACTAAAGGATGGTGGTAGCAATCATAGTCATGAGCATGACTCAGCAAAAATGACAATGACTCAGCGAAAAAAGATTAACACTCAGAAACCACTGAAATGGGTTCGGTCGTGGGTACTAAGTGAAGGCAACATTAAAAGATGATGGTAGAAGTCAAAGTCGTGAGTATGACTCAGCAAAAATGTCTATGAGTCAGTGAAACAAAGATTAATGCTAAAAAATCACTCAAATATGTTCTGATGTGGGTACTAAGTGAAGCAAACACTAAAGGTGGTGGTAGAAGTCATAATCATGAGCATGACTCAGCAAAAATGACAATGACTCAGAGAAAAAAGATTAACACTCATAAACCACTGAAATGGGTTCTGACGTGGGTACTAAGTGAAGGAAACACTAAAGGATAATGTTAGAAGTCATAGTCATGAGCATGACTCAGCAAAAATGACAATGACTGAGCGAAAAAAAGATTAACACTCATAAACCACTGAAATAAGTTCTGACTTTGGTACTAAGTGTAGGAAACACTAACAGGATGGTGGTAGAAGTCATAGTCATGAGCATGACTCAGCAAAAATGACAATGGCTCAGAGAAAAAAGATTAACACTCAGAAACCACTGAAATGGGTTCTCACGTGGGTAGTAAGTGAAGGAAACACTAAAGGATGGTGGTAGAAGTTATAGTCATGAGCATGACCCAGCAAAGATGACAATGACTCAGCAAAAAATACTATTAACATTTAGAAACCGCTGAAATGGGTTCTGCCACGTGTACTAAGTGAAGGAAACACTAAAGGATGTTGTTAGAAGTCATATTCATGAGAATGACTCAGCAAAATGACAATGACTCAACAAAAAAGATTAACACTCAAAAACCAATGAAATGGGTTCGGATGTTGTACCAAGTGAAGGAAAAGTCTAAGGGTCAATGGTTGAAGTCATAGTCATGAGTATGGCTATAGGCTTTCACCTTAAGGTCTCCTAGGCATTGCTAAAAGGACTCCTGAGGGCTCATGATGTGAATGTCATGACAGGCGTGTCATGCATGTCATGAAAAGCCCCCTACATCTTGGTGCTCTCATGGTCGTTTCGTTAACTTGGTAGGCTCCCCGCACACTGCTTCGCATAACATCGATTCCCACAGGGCGTGGGATCTGCCAGCTTTTGTTTTTTTTTGTCCATGTTTTCTGTTTTTAATCTTTTGCCACCACACCAGTCTTTTTGTTTTTTTTTGTTCATGTGAGAGCCTGCCGTTGCTATTTCCTGTACTTCCGCCTTTTCTGTGGCAGTCGGTGGCATTCAGTCTGTCTTGCCTAGGTGTACTATCGCGCTCAGCATGTGGCCAAGCGGACTGTAAGGTTGTATGGTGGCGCCGATCGTGACATCTTTTTGAGTTATCAGGGGAGGGTTTGGCTGTTCCTGCGAATGCACTTCGCCTCCACTTGCTTTCACGCTTGCCTTCATTTTGCCCTGTGGTGATATCAGCTTCGAAAATGATAGCTGCTGCCGTGGCTTGACGCCCAAACTTCATGCTCGACAAGTCGAGCTTTACAGAACAGGTAATATCTGGCTCGGCTCTTTTTGTTTGCTTCATTTTATTTAATGGGGAATTCCGGACTCATTCGCCACGCACCCTACTGCGTGAAAGTGGCTGCATGTAGCGCGCACAATGAAACACTAATACGTTCGTCACTTTGGAAAATGTCCCGAGTGCCAAGCACTGAGCGCCTACGAATAGTTGAACTGTAAGTGAAGCAATATAGTGTACGCCAAGTAGCAGAAATGACGGGGAGGTCGAATAAGACTGTCAATCGCATCATCCAAGCTTATAGCGATGAAGGCCACATCAGCGACGCTCCTCATAAACGGCAGCCTTGTGCAACGACTGCTGCTCAGGACATGGATATCCTCGATGCCGCGCAGGCAAGCCCCTTCAGCACTGCCAAGGAGATCGGTTCTGCCGCTGGTGTGTCCGCAAGCATGTTGACAATAAAAAGACAACTAGCAGAAGGAAAACTCAAGAGCCACGTTGCAGCCCAGAAGCCTCACCTCTCCGAGGAAAACTCCGAGTGCAGTGTATCAAAAACAGCACGACGAAGAAGAGAAGGAAGATAAATGCGGGTACAGTTAGGTGAAGTGTCGCACCAGAGCGTGACATCGTGGTCAGGAAAGTTGACTTGCTCCAAGCGGAGGGATGTAGAAGATCGGAGTCGTGGAAGTTCATCGGCGGATGTTTGTGGCGGGTAGTCGATGATGGCCAGAACTTGTCAGACAGCAGGGTGAGGCCATGATTGGTGATGTGATGTCCGAAAAATTGATCTCTGGAACCCCAAACGGACATTTATCAACATTGATGACGACATCGTGATCACGAAGTCGAGTGACAAGATGACATAGATGTGCTTTGTGGGTTTCAGCATCCTTGCTAGCGACGAGAAGATCATCTATGTTGGCAAAACAAAATGGTAAGCCTCTGGTGACTTCGTCTATAAAACGCTGAAAAGTTTGAGCTGCGTTGCACAAACCGAAAGACATGCGTAAATACTCAAAAAGGCCAAATGGGGTAGTTATACCAGTTTTTGGGATATCAGATGGCTCAACGAGGATCTGGTGATAAGCTTTCACGAGATCGATTTTCGGATATATTGTTGTGCCGGTTAAAAAGGCAGTGCAATCCTGAATATTGGGTAGCGGGTATTGGTTCGGAGTAGTGACCACATTCGTTGTGCGATTATCACCACAGGGCCGCCAATCATTGTTCTTCTTAGGTATAATGTGTAGTGTCAAAGACCACGAGCTTTATGACGAACGAATGATTTTTAGTTGCAACATATGCTCGAATTCATTGCGAGAAACTCGAAGTTTATCAGGACCGAGTCGGAGAGGGCTGGAGTGAACGGGCGGGCCTGTTGTAACAATACAATCGCTTACAGTGTGCTTAGGGGTTTTATGCATCGGAGACGGTGTAGTAATCTCCGGAAACTCTTTCGTCAAACTTCCTACCTCACCGTATACAGCTCAACTCAAAGTAGGGCTGAGGGTAGTAGCGTGCAACAAAAAACTGTTGACCAACAGACCCGTGATGTGGGTAGTCGATCCTCCACCAGGCGACAGCGGCTCAGGTGCACGAGCAGATGAAAATGTCTCGAGAAGTCAACCCCTAAGGTGGCATAGCGAACCTCTGCTATTCAAAATGGCCATTGCAACCCTTCTCTTAAGATCGAGGTCGAGGATAAGAGGCTTCTGTCCGTAAGTTGCGATGATGGAAGAGCTGATAGCCTGTAGGGGGGTTGACTTTGCGCGGAGACGCCAGTCAGCTTTGGATGCAGGAATTATTCGGACCTCCGCACCAGTGTCTACCAACAAACGCAGTCCTGTGGTTCGGTCAGTTATATAGAAAAGGCGGCTGGACGTATGGCCATAATCGCCCGCTGCTGTTATTGACGGCCGGCTCGAGCGTTTCCCATGCACCACGAACAGAGTGACACACATCGACGAGCAGTGGCGCGAACATGTCGGTGGTAGCAGCACAGGCTCTGGGATGAAAAACTGTGCTTGCTCAGGTTATTTAAACGGCCGTTGCATAGAAGGCGGCGTGTGAGGCTGATGAGTTGCAACAGGGTCGGTGATTAAAGTTGCGAGTCTTGCGCAATTGCAGACGCAAGTCGGCGACTTGGTATGCGAGCTATTTTACTGCTTTTCTAAGGGAATCCACTTCAGGAAGTGGAGAGCTACGGACAGCATTTATGACTGCCGGAGCGATGTCCATCATACCGTCGGCCAGTTCGGCGAGTTCCGACAAGGAGAACCCCAGATGGTCAAAATTAATCCGGAGCCCTCCACTACGGCATGCCTCATAATCAGAACTGGTTTTGGCATGTAAAATTCGAGCAAGAAGAAGAAGAGTTCAGACAAGGACTTATGCTGAGCTGTGACGAGCCATGCATATGTTGGCTGGAAGACGCTGTAGAAACAACTCGCGTAATATGGCCGTGTCCAAGTAGTCTAGTTGGTCACCAATGAGGCGTTGCAGCTGACGTAGAAACTGGGTTGGACGTCTGTCACCGAGCTCTTTGTTGTTCAGAAGCTGCTGAATACGCCAATGCACAGGCGGGACGGGACGGCGAAGAAGAGCCTCTTTCGTAACGTGGCTGTACGACCCACGCCGCACAACCAGGCTGGCCCAAGCACGGCAATATCACGGCAAACACCGGCACAAATATAGGCCCGAAACCGGCAGCGCTACCCGCGTCAAGAATGGCCCAGCGCGGCCATGCCACTAAAGGGCCTATTTCGGCCATCGTGTGGCAGCGCCAATATAGGCAGATAGCCGGCTCTGCCGTTCATTGCCATTCTAGTGTCCCACCTTGCCTACTGGCAGCGCCGGTATTGGTCAATAGCCGGCTCTGCCACTTTTAGTCAATTTATTGTCCCGCATTACCCACCGGCATGGCCATATTGGCAGATTGTTATGTATGTGGGCGATGCCGTTATTTCTTACGATTTTAAATTACGCAAATATTGCACGGTAGCTCGACGCAACATGCCATGATCTACTATAAAATCACAAAATAATATACACAATTTCTTTATTGGTCTTAAAATAGGTTGATACAGATTGTCGCTCGTATCCCCAATCCTGTGGGCCACCTACGAAAGCTTTGTTTATGGCGCTACGGGGGGTTGAGCCGCTTCGGCGTAATGCCGCCTTCTGCTATTAGCATAGTCGACGGCGCCTGGCAGCCACATTCTTATGAAGTCTTGCACTTGATTGATGACGATGTCTGCGTCTCTCAGGCACCATCTGCATAGAATACATATACCTTTATTATCCCAACACTGTCAGCAGTGCATAATATAAGCAAAAGGTACAAAACAGAGAAATTAAATGCGTATCACCTGTTCCCACTCTGCATAGCCGCATGTTAAACAGTCTCTTGCTTTTCTTCCCATGCAGGCTGTACGGCAGTTGAACTGCATGGCCCATGATGGCGTTCATTATATTGAAGGCAACCTCCCGCAGATATGATTTCTCCATCCAAACAAGTTGTTGAAGCTGAAAAAAAGAAGCAGAAATACGCAAAAATTAGGTACGAAATGCCGCTGCATCAAAATATGCGATTTTTGTTCTAACTAGCCAATTATGATGAATTATGCCTTCATCACAAGACTTCTCGTAAGTGCTTGTGGGTAGCTGTACTTAGCCTTTGGCAATGCGTAAGCTTTTGGAACAGAGGTAGCAAAGAAAGGGTGCATTATTTCATGATAAACACCTAAGCAAGCTGCAATACAACAGATTATGCTTTTGCAGGAAGTTCTGAACACCAGTCAGCTCGCAGAATGTACTTCCTGAATAAGGAATTACGACAATCCAACTTTGGTCTTCTTGAGTGTACCAGCCGAAATGTGCCGTGCTGCGTGTTTTCAAACAGACAGTGCGTTTCAGCAGACGCTGAAGCGGTGCAGCACCGTCTACGTACACAGTAAAAAGTGGCCGTACATTATCTCTGTAAAAAAAGAAAATACACGTATTAGGCAATGCACTTAGTTGAAACACTATACTTGAGAATAAAAATAAGACAATTGTACTTACCTTGTGATAATTTAGTTTATTTCGCAGTAAATGCAGCTTTCCGACGTTTGGCTAGCTGTTCATGTTTACCCGATAGCAGTGTGACACCAGGCTTGTAGTGGCGAAGGTCAAGCCGCTAGTACTGAACACGTTGCTGGACAAGTTGATGCATGCTTCGCAAGCAAAACATGGTGCAAGAAATGTGGGCTACGACAGCTCACAGGCAGAAGCAGAATGTGTATGGGTCCCTCGTCCTCCGAGAGACCGAGAGTCACCACGTTTTTTTGGAAGCGGGCGAGGTCCGCGCAGGGAGCAACATATTTGACAGGACATTATTCACGCTTCTTTGTGCACCCATCCGGTTTTTGAGTAGCAGCGCAGGCTCGGCTGTGCGCATAATAGACCGTGCATACCTTCGACACTGCAAAGCGAGGGAACGCAGGGAAAACGTGGTGAGAGTGAAACGCATTCTAGGTGTTTTGATGTCACTTTGCCTGATAGTAATGAAGAACGACACGCGCACGTTTTTTTATTCTTTTATTTATTTATTTTTTTATTTTTCGAAAAGCTGCTGCGGCTGAAGGAGCACTAGCACTTGTGCTGATTTTATTATATATTATAGCTGAAATGTAAAACCTGAAAAATGGACCTCTAGAACAACTCAAACTGATCAATGAATGTTTTCATCGTTATTTCTTTTTTGCGCTCATTATCCCAGGAGTACGGTAGAGCAAGACAACGTGTGCGCAAAGGGGTAGTCCGGCGCACAGCATCACTTGCTAATATGCCCGCATGAATTTTTTGCTTCGAGTTAAATAATCAACCTCCCCTTCGGAAAAAAATGGATACATAGGAGCGGCAGCCGTATCTAAGAAACCTCGCGACAATACCTTACGCGGCGCATAACATATAAGTGAAGCCCAAAAAGCGAGTACAAGGATCTCGTTCAAGTTCGGCATATTAATTTACTTAATTATGTTAGTATAGTGTCAAAGCCCGAAAGCTTTACATAAAAAAAGCGGGCAGTTTTTTTTTCTTTTCATAAACAAGAAAGCTTCAAACGTGGCCGCTGGGAGAAGAAACGTAGGTGGGAGGTAGAAAGATATGCCCTTTAAGCAGCGAGAGTAATAAAAGAAATCGTAATAAACAAACACAAGCGAGATCGCATACGGCGACAAAGTAAACCAAGCGATGATTTTGTAGAAGACGCACTGGCTACACGTGAGTAATTGTATGTAATAAAACAAGGACGGCAAGGTTTTGGACACTTTCGAGAGTTGCGAGACAGAACTGGTGTACTCGAAGATTGACCCCACCATAGATTTATAAAATAAAAGCTTCCCATGAAGAAAATTTTGGAGCGAGAAGCCAAACATGCGGCTGGCATTGGTAAATTTAAAACTCAACATACATATTCCAAAAATGTTGTGTGTGATGTATATATGGAGATATTTCTTTACAAGATGAAGAAGTTACCAGAGGTGTGTCGTTGAGGGTGCAAGTGGGAGCCTGAATTTAATAAGGAATAAGGAAGCTTATGTATGCCGCCTTGCAAAGTCAAAACAACGATAGGTTTATTGATTAGCTGATAAAAGATGCAAACGTCAGCAAACATTTATTCAAATCTGTGTTGCTCTCACGAAAAGAGTTCACCTACTTGAAAAATGTATATATTATATTTTAGTAGTTTTCTTTCTTTATGCTTGTTCCACTTTTTATTCAAAGTAATTTTATTCAGTAGCTTACATTTTTATCCAGTAGCGTTCATCTTAATTTTTTTTTCATTCTATATTCCTGTATTCTCCTTAATCTTAGCCTCGTTCTTCGTTCTCAGTTCTAGGTCGGTAACTTCAACTCTTTCAGCCATCCGTCAAGGTTCGGAATGGCGCGGCGGGCCACGAACATCCCTGTTCTTTTTTTATTTTTATTTATTTTCTGTTCCCTTCCAACGGAGAGCGCCTTGTATAGACGTCTTGGTCGTCTGACCATACCTTTCTCTTCACTCCCCCCCCCCCCCTCCCACCCACGTATATATCTTGTGGCGTTGTCTCTGTTCTCCGCCTTCCCCTTTCTTTTCAGTGTAGATATATTTGGCGTCGTGCAAAATAAGCATTTCGTTGTAAATTAGCGTTGGGCTTGTCTCACATTCGTGTCTCTTCTATTTGCTGTTTTTTGTTTTAGAAATATGCACCAATAACCCAGAAGAAACCTCTTCTTCAAAATGGCGCCATTTCTTTTTTTCCCCGGTTCTTTCTGCGGGGAGGAATTTACGCCTACTGTGCCAGTTGGTCTGAAAAAAATGATCTGGCATAAAAAAAAAAAAAAACACGCACGACAGAGTTTTCCGGGAAAGGCACCTAGGATTATAATGAAGCTGGCCACAGGAGACACTACTGCACAGTTCGATATGCTCTCTATGCAGAAAAATAATATAGGGAGCATTCATTCAAATTGCCTTGTATTGTACTGGCAATAAAATTTACAGCCGCTACAGAAGTTGAGCTAGCGACGGCATTACTAGCAAGTGGTACAGATGATTGCGCCATAAAGTTATGCAGTATTTTGCAATTCACTACCCGCAACACTACTTAAACGACGCACATGTAAGCGCACATGCTTTTTAATTATATACCCCCTTGAATTTATTATTGCGCCTATCGAGGATGCACATGGCAAGCGCGCATTGACGCATTATAATGGAGTGCCCTTGTGCCACTTGTTAACAATGTCCGATCGAATGATTCAACAAAATAAATACAATTACGCAAAAGTTAACATCCTGTGTAATAAAACGAAAAAAGTATGCAGAACTTACATAATAATTTAGTAAGAAACAAAAAAAATTACCAGAGTGATCTCGTTGCAGTTGGCATGAGCGGTGAAAAATTCAAATAAATATTGGGTGCTGTATAACACACACACACACACACACACACACACACACACACACACACACACACACACACACACACACACACACACACACACACACACACACACACACACACACACACACACACACACACACACACACACACACACACACACACACACACACACACACACACACACACACACACACACACACATATATATATATATATATATATATATATATATATATATAATCGCGATTGGCCAGCGAATGCTGCCTGAAAAGTAATATTGAAATGCCGTTCTGTTTGACAGGCCGATATTTACGAGTCTATCAGAACTACTAAACAATGTGGCTATGCCTATAGCTTTGAACGGACGTTGTTAACCAATGTTTAGAGATGTACAGCCAATGACGGCACTCTAACGGCAAAGCAGGCCCAGGATAGCCAGTTGCGGCGCCCGGCCTAGCCATTAACGGGCGTTCACCGGGACAGCAGGGCCAGCGCTGGATGTCTGTTACAGTGACTTTGCCAACATTGGCATTACGGAGGCAACGGAGGGCCTTCGCGGCCCAGCCAGTGCCGGCTGAAAACCATCATCGGCCCTAGTTGGCCCCATGTGATGTGCTGCCTGGGGAGGATGTCTCGTATCTCGGCCATGGCCTGTAGCTTCAAGTAGGAGTTCATACTTGCGACGTGACGCCATGACTCCGGAACTTGTTATCAGCTTGTATGAACCGTAACATTGGATCGTCAAGCCATAGCTGCGGTAGTGTAAATGGTGGCTGTAGCTCCTATAACACGTGTAGAAGGTACCTGACCGGTTGCAGAGGTAGTAGGAGTGTGGCTGAGGTCGTCTGGAGTATCACGTTGATCCATTGAAGGTTGCGTTAGTAGTCCGGGTCACCAGTAACTGCGGAGCCACCAAACACGTACAGTTACAAACACTGGGGCTTTATTTGTACGTCCCTTCACTGGATCTACTCCATTGTTTCACTTCCTCTTCTTCACCTCGCTCAGCCATCCTCCACTACTCGCTCGTGTCTAAACCGGCGACGCCCTAGAAGAAGAAAAGTTTGCCACACTTGAATATTTTTGTGAGCATTATACAGAGCGGCCCGCTGCACGCTGAGTCGCGTACCTCAGGACGTTCATTAAAGTTTTACATCCATCCATCCATCCATTATACAGATGCTGTGATGACTTTCTAAATGTTTTTTCATGTGATACCCTGGCATTGCATGCCACATGCGTTGTGCATTCACTGTTTCCAGTCTGAATTTATTTAAATGAAGTGAAAACTATATTATGTGCACCTGAACGACAAGAGTCAAGAAAAAATTACAAGAATTCCCACTGTATAGTCTTCGCAGTGAATAAAACGGTTTTCTCATAAACTGCCAAAAACTCAAAGGGGCTGTGAGCGACATGTGGTTTTTCAGCCATTTTAATTCAAACTCGTAATTCTGTAAAATACGACTACAGATCATATGCAACCCACCGTGGTTGCTTAGTGGCTATGGTGTTGGGCTGCTAAGCACGAGGTCGTGGGATCAAATCCTGGCCACGATGGTCACATTTCGATGGGGGCAAAATGCAGAAAACACGCGTGTACTTAGATTTAAGTGCATATTAAAGAACCCCCGGTGGTCCAAATTAATCTGGAGTCCCCCACTGCGGCGTGCATCATAATCAGATGGTAGTTTTGGCATGATTATACGAAGACCAGTTTTGTGCTACCCAAGGCACGTTATTTGCATTAAGCAGCAGGCTCCAAAATCAGCGTGATGTGACCCATGGACATTTGTGGAATTTTGTGAGCCATATTTATCTGCATGACAAAGTCAACAAATTATGTAATAATCATGGCCAACACCCACATTCCTGACAATATTTTTGTTGTTTATTTTTCTCAGTGTTCGATACTTCTTGCAAAACATTATGATTTCTACCTGAATCATTGAATAAGGAAATGTTAATGTACTTAATCCTTACGCAAGCACATATGTATAAAAGGTTGCAGGTATATGTTACATGCACGGTATCACTCACAATTTTAAGAATTGCAACGAGGGCTGGTGTCAGGGTTGTCACTTCAGCCTCGAGCAATGCCTTGTCTATGTGCTTTCTGGTGAATGATGCGCTTAAGCAAAGACTTGCAAAAAAGCACAAAGAACAATGTTAACATACTATACCTTTAGACATAATTTACCAGATACCTTTGTCTTGCGGCAAAGTATATATTAGACAAACCGAAAGATGTTTTAATGATTTGACAAGAGAGCAATAAAGTTCAATAAAATTGCTTTCAGCAAGCAATTTGTCTCAACACATAGGACGGCACAAATGCAAAGTTCAATTTCATAGAACCAATTTCATCACTCGTAACTGCTAGCACCAGCTGTCAAGAGCATTAATGGAAGTCATGACCATTGAAAACCACCATGACACTTGCATCAGCACTCCTCCAATAAAAAATCGCGAGGTCTTACGTGCCAGATCCATGACCTGATTATGAGGCATGTCATAATAGAGGACTGTGGATTAATTTTGACCATTTGGGGTTCACACTCCTTCAGTTTCACTCAGAGACAACCAGGAGCAATGCCTTTGACAATCACTACGTATGTCACTTTTGATCAAGACAATGATCTGTGCTATCAGATTGACAAGCACCCCTATGTTGGTTGTGGTTATGACCGCACCTGGATTTTTTTAGATCCTTCAGATTTTATGTGCACCTTTTTTTGAGTCTGGTTATAAATTTATGTTCTTCTACCGATGTTGCTGCAATCCTTTCTTGTTTTTATTTGTTATATTATTATTTGTCAATGGGAGGGAGGGGGTACTTGTCTGCACCCGTGCATACTGTCAGGCTGTAAGCAAGCAGTTGCTTCTTAGGTTGGCAGTTAGATTTACATAAGAATCTTTGCGTGTGCCTTTCTTATCTATTTACTGTTGCTATAGTCTGTCATGTTGCCTTATTTCTGTTTGTAAATTTAGGCTGTACATTACAGTTGCAGTTATTACAGTTTACACAAATTTATGTACAACCAGTCGTTTCGCTGTCATTCCAATTCTGGCTGAACTGCCATACTGGAACCTTCCAGAGACAATACTGTTCTCCCTAGACATTTTTGTAGGAAACTCTATGACTACAGTGCCCCTCATAACCCCTGTGTTAATCTGAAATGATTAGCTCCATAATTTATTTTTAGGGCTGAAGAAGTTTCAGAAGTAACTGAGTGGACTCTGTATGAAGTTATGTGCATAATGAAAAAAAAATCGAATTGTATACAAGATGAGTAGCATGCACACCACAGTTGTTATTCAGACGTACACCAGCATTCAGGATTCTGTGTTACAATGTACCTTGCACTATTTAGTTTATATATGATTTGGGGAGCTCATAATAATATCTTCAGAAATTTGTTTTTCAATGGTTTTCACACATCCGGCCAAGGTGTCCGCATTTCGATGGGGGCGAAATGCAAAGACACCGGTGTACTTAGATTTAGGTGCACGTTAAAGAATCCCAGGTGGTCAAAATTAATACGGAGTACCCCACTACAGCGTGCCTCATAATCAGATCGTGATTTTGGCACGTAAAGCCCCATAATATTTTTTTCACACATCCATTGAGTACAGTCTGAAATATTGTTACGGAAGGATAGGAGGCAAGAGAAGAGAAGAAGATCGAGAGACACTGGCTGCTGCGTGTTGTTGCTGGTCAGCCATCTTGACCATGCTAACCCTACTCGTGTATATATTGTAAATACATCCAGTCTTACTCCCAACATCCCCGTAACATATTGGTGAGAGGTGCTGGGTACCAAGGCTGGAAACGGAGCTCCGCAGTGGACGTCGTATCACCGTCCCCACCATGACTGACGGTGAGCACGCGGGTTCAACGTCGTTGCCGCCTCAAACGTCACCGTCGCCAACTACGTCGTTGTCCCCATCGGTTGTGGTTGTACAAGCCAAGGATCCCGGAACTTTCTGTGGGACCGATGGCGCCGACGTTGAAGAGTGGCTGGCCATGTACGAACGCGTGAGTGGAGTCAACAGATGGGACCCTACGCTTATGCTAGCCAACGTGTTGTTGTACCTAAGAGGCACGGCAAAGGTGTGGTACGAAAACCATGAAGAGGAGCTGACCAGCTGGCACCAATGCAAAGAGAAGCTAAAAGAGTTGTTTGGCCAACCAGCCGGCCGTAAGATTGCCGCAAAGCAGGAACTCGCCTCCCGTGCCCAATCCCCCACAGAGTCCTATGTTTCGTATATCCAGGACGTGCTGGCGCTTTGTCGTAAAGCCGATCACGACATGACTGAAGCTGAGAAGGTCCGGCACGTGCTGAAGGGAATCGCTGACGACGCCTTTAATCTGCTCATGTGCAAAGGCTGTTCTTCAGTTGATGCTATCCTGAAAGAGTGCCGACAATTCGAGCAGGCCAAGAGCCGCCGCGTCTTGCAACCATTCGCCAGACTCCCCAATACTGCCGCAACGTCGACGTGTGAAGATCAGCCCACACAGCAGCATGCGTCGCCATCAGAGGACGTGGTGCGAATCGTTCGATGTGAACTGGAAGCGATGGCGCCCGCAGCTTTCTGTTCACGTCGCCCTGACGCTACCCCTCTTTCAGTTCCTCTCGTTCAAGCCATCGTTCGCCAGGAACTTGAAAGCATTGGTTTACGTTCTGTCTGTGCTGTCGCCAACCCCAGAGTCAACGAACGCCCTTCTACTCTGTTTGACCCACCGCGACGCTTCTCTCCGCGTTATCGCAACCCGACTGAGTGGAGAACTGCGGACGACCAGCCGATATGTTTCACCTGTCGCCGTATTGGTCATGTCGCCCGATACTGTCGCAACTCGTGGCCCTCAGCACCTCGCACGCCGACCAACCTGAACTGTTTTGATGGAAATTCCCGCCGTGTTTCGCCTTCCGCTGAGTCTAACACTGCCGACAACTCTGCCAGGAACACGTGGTACGGTCACTCACCATCGCCTCGCGGACACCAGTCTCGTTCACCACAAACACGTCGCCCATCTTCCCGTTCGCCGCAGCCACGTCGCCTTTCGTCCCCTGTGGCTTGCGACCGCGTTCCTTCGTAAAACTAAGAACTGCAGCCCTCGGAGGTGGTGCTGCATTGACAACTACTGCAGCAAATCCTCTGTCTGTGCCCACAAAGCGAAGTCTAATTGACGTCAAAGTAGACGGCGTACCTGTCCAAGCACTCGTCGACACTGGAGCCCACATATTTGTGATGAGTGCTAGCCTACGTAGACGTTTAAAGAAGGTCCTGACACCAGCAGCTGCACAAGTGCTTCGTGTGGCCGACGGTGGCGTGCTGGTTGTTCTCGGAATGTGTACTGTACGTTTAAGTATAGCCGGCCGCCCTACTTCTGTTTTCTTAGATGTGATTGACACCTGCCCTCACGACGTTATCCTTGGGTTGGACTTTTCATCCAACCATTATGCTCTCATCGACTGCGCAACCGGTGTCCTTCAGCTGGAACTGCCTCAACTCGCCGATGCTCCCAGCACCGCGCCGCCACCGCGCCTGTGCTCGCTTCAAGATGTGCGTCTGTCACCCGAGGCAGTCACTTACGTCGCTTTGACCGCACAGCCACTGGCTCCTGACGGTGAATATGTGCTTCGCCCCATCGTCGACGTGCTTTTGAACCGAAACGTTGCTGTTCCGCATACGCTGATCACGGTTACTAATAATGACGTCGTTCTCCCGCTTCTGAACTTCAGCCTGTGCACTCAAGTGCTTCCGGCCGGCATGTTCTTGGCCAGCGTTTCTAGCACGTCCGAATTTGACATTGAGAGTATGGATGCCGAGAGTGGATTATTAGCACCAATTGCAGCTCACAGCTCTGGTTCTTTCATGGATGACTTCGCCAAAATGATTGCACCTGACCTCACCTCTGCTCAGGCCAAGGACCTCCGTCTCCTGCTCGAATCGTACGGCGACATCTTTGATTTCGGCGACCGCCCTTTCGGCCAAACATCTGTTGTTCACCACCGTATAAACACTGGAGACATGACTCCTATTCGTCGGCGTCCCTATCGTGTATCACATGCTGAACGTAGAGTAATCCAATCAGAAGTGGACAAAATGCTCCAAAAAGGGGTCATCGAACCATCAGCCAGTCCTTGGGCTTCGCCAGTCGTCCTTGTGAAGAAAAAGGACGGTACCTGGCGTTTTTGTGTCGACTATCGCCATCTAAACGAGATCACGCGCAAGGACGTCTACCCATTACCACGCATCGATGACGCCTTGGACTGCTTGCACGGAGCTACATACTTCTCGTCCATTGATCTTAGATCCGGCTACTCGCAGATTTCTGTTGATGAAATGGACCGCGAGAAGACTGCCTTCATAACACCTGATGGTTTATATCAGTTCAAAGTGATGCCCTTTGGCCTATGCAATGCTCCTGCGACATTTGAACGAATGATGGACTCTCTTCTGCGAGGCTACAAGTGGACCACCTGTCTTTGCTATCTTGACGACGTTATTGTTTTTTCTCCCACGTTCAGCAGCCACCTTACGCGACTCGCTGCAATTCTTGCGGTCTTCCGAAAAGCCAGCCTTCAGCTGAACTCCACAAAATGCCAATTCGGGCGCCGTCAGATTACCGTGTTGGGACATCTCGTTAATGCAACCGGTGTACAACCAGATCCGGATAAAGTTCGCGCCGTTCGCAGTTTTCCTGTGCCTCGTTCTGCTTCTGACGTGCGCTGCTTCGTCGGCCTGTGTTCTTACTTTCGACGTTTCGTCAAAATCTTCGCCGACGTTGCTCGCCCTTTGACAGATATTCTACAGAAGAACACGCCTTTCTTATGGGGCCCGGAGTAGGCTCACGCGTTCGCCGCTCTCATCGGCTTTCTGACCACCCCTCCCATACTTGCCCGCTTTGATCCATCTGCCCCGACAGAGGTCCACACTGACGCCAGCGGCCACGGCATCGGTGCTGTTCTCGCCCAGCAGCAGAATGGTACCGAGTGCGTGATAGCTTACGCCAGCCGCCTGCTGTCACCTTCTGAGAGGAATTACTCCATCACCGAGCGTGAGTGCTTGACTTTAGCATGGTCCCTCAATACTTTTCTGGTCACGAAACTCCGCCGTCACTCTATGGGAGAGCCGTCACTCTATGGGAGAGCTGCGGTGGAGCCGCGCTGCGGCGCCACCGCAGCTAAGAGGCCACCTTCCTCCGTGTTAAACCCGGAGAGACTGCAGATGCGACCGGCGTGGGCTGAAAGTTTGGGCGTGTGTTTTTTATTTGTGATTGATTTTTAGGCAAGATCCGAATTATGGCATTCTACAATTGAAGTGGCACGCTCGCCTGACGATGCCGTGCAGGTGTTGTGTACCGCGGGGCCGTTCCGGCTACAAAGGCACTACCGAAAGGTATCGCTATTTTGCATGCCGAGTGTTCGTGAGCACTTCGAGAATTGGAAGCGAGCCATACCACGGCAAGAAACGGATGATTTCAGCTTCGAGCCCAAGCATGTGCGTGTGTGCGCGAAGCACTTTGATCCATCATCCGTCTCCGTACAGACGATTTCACGATAAACGCTGACGCCGTATCGTTGCCGAGGGACAAGCCGCGCCTCAGGCCTACTGCCATTCCTTGTGTTTTTCGACGGCCTGCGTGCGTGCGTGTGTGTGTGTGCGTGCGTGTGTGTGTGAATGTGTGTGTGTGTGTGTGTGTGTGTGTGTTTACAAGATTTGTTTCATTTCCACATTGCAAATAAAATCGGTGCCTATTAGTACCTCCATGAGAACATAGGCACATATAAAAACTTTGTTCTGGTTTAAACAATAAAATATTTATGACCTGTAACCCTGATTGCACTGTCTGTGTGTTGATATTTATAGACGACAAATTATTCGCATAGCCACTTAGTTTCAGTTCTTGCGTATTGTTTTCGCATGCTGATAGCAACAGCTATTGTGAATTCTCACATTTGCTTAAGGTTGCTACCTCAGCGCTGCGCGGCTCACAAACGGGCCATGCCACAGAAGTAATTTTGTTTCCTGAAACAAAGTAGGCTTCCAGCCGTGATAAATGGGACGTTAGGAACTCAGTGCAACAGGAAAAACAAGATGTCAATTTTCTGCGTTAATGCAACTTTCAGATCGTTTTTGAGCTCTACACTACAGCAGTGCTGAGTGAAAGAAAAAATTAAATGTTACTTGTCATAAGAATTTTCGCGAGTTACAACGGCTACATTTGCTTCAAAGAAAGCTCGCGATTCAAATACTATTATGCGTCGCACCTCGCCAAGGAGGTATGGTACTGAGTGCAACGGGCCGTCAATCCTCGTCACTCTGCTTGTGCCAGTTAGAGATGAATAAGCGCAGTGCTGAGTCAGTAGGGCATAGTAATCCGTTTGGGTTTTCATAGGGTATATTGACAACGAAAATCGCCTTTGAAAACTTTGTCGCACATTTGGAATAATACGCACGAAAAATAGCAAAGCTTGCGATACATGAAAATGACAATACTTCCCTTCAAGCAAGCGTTTCATTCACGGCTACGATCTGCCGATGTGCCTGTTCCAAACTAATTCTGACGTCATAGAACATTTTGTTACGTGCGATTAGAATCTGTCACCATCGCCAGAACGGCTCGAGTGCAATCGTAATTCAGTAACAGCACAAGACCTTGTGCTCAGGTTGTCATTTACTGGCAACGCCTCGCCGCTAATCTCTTATTCTTTGTACCGCGCATAAAAGTCGCTTAAAAGTTGTTAACCGAAGCAGGTTGCGCCAACTAACGACAGATTGCTCAGTAAGAATTCTATGCGCGTCGTCTGCTGACACACGGAACCGCCAGCTGACTTTGAGATTGTTTACTTTTCCTACGCGCCTTGATTTCGATTAGAAAACACACTCAGATGTTCAAGTTTGGATACTGTAACTGCTACTATAAAATAGAATGTAAATAAAATAGAAAAGAAGGTGGACTTTCAGCCGCAACGCGACTAGAGTAGAAAAAATATCGCTGCCGCCTGCGGCGGCCGCTCGGCTGGGTGGCCTTTCTTAAAGCCCCTATATTTATAAAAGTAGCGCCATCCACTTCCCTCCTCCTCCGTTCCACTATCGCGCTCGGCGCGACCAGCGCGATCGAGGCGCGATATCGACAGTGGCGCCGCCTGCGTCGGGCCTGCCGTGGCAGACGACAGCTAACGCGCTACCAGAGGAAACCCGAGGAAAACTTCGATCGCGCCCTGCGGAGACGTTTTTGAGGCGCGATTTTGCTTCGTCAGTCAGTAACTGGTCTTAATAATGCCGTTTTGGAAGTAGCAACGCGACGATGCGAGACGGCGCAAATATCATGTGTGCAGCAAGCGTTTGCGCACGCCGGATCGTAAACAAAAAAAGCCTTTTGCCCTCGCCTTGTCGGTTGCGGCAACTTAAGGCGCAGCAGCATGCCATCACAACGAAGTTCTTGTCCCTAACACGTTTGATCCGTTTGTGCGTATAGCACTTTCGTCGCACAGGCCCGAGAATGGCAGTCGGAGCGCGCTGGAAAGAAAAAAATATACAAAAGCGCGACGCGAACTTCCACGTGACACGGATTGGCCAATGGGGGAGCGGAGGAGGCTGGGGCGACAGGAGGCGGCTAAGAGAGGGCGAGGAGGAAGCGCCGGGGTGAGCGTGGTGGCGGCAAGATCTAAGAATGGCGCTACTTTTATAAATATAGGGGCTTTAGCCTTTCTTTTACTATGGCGCCGCTAGCGGCAGGCGCTGGCTCTATATCAAACTGAGGCGGGAGTTTCGTGACCAGAAAAAGCTATTAAGGGACTATGGCTTTAGTGTGGGCTGTCGCCAAGTTCCGGCCATATTTGTACGGCCGCACGTTTTCGGTCATTACAGACCACCATGCCCTCTGCTGGCTGTCTTCCCTCCGGGACCCGACGGGACGGCTTGGTCGCTGGGCTTTGCGGCTCCGGGAATTTTCTTTTATTGTCATCTACAAGTCTGGACGTCTGCACAAGGACGCTGACTGCCTCTCTCGTCATCTCGTGGATCCTCCTGATCCTGTTGCGCATGATCCGGAGACCTGCGTGTTGGCTTTCACTGACATGTGCGACATGAGCGCTGAACAACATCGCGACGAGTCCTTGCAGGCCATCATCGCCGGAGAGCAATCTGGCAGCACCGACGGCCCGTGCCGCATGTTCGTGCTGCACGACAGCATCCTCTACCTTCCGCAATATCAACCCTGAGGTCCCTGAGTTTCTCCTTGTCCTTCCTCGTCATCTACGATCCGTCGTTCTCGAACAACTTAATGATGCACCAACGGCGGGACACCTTGGAGTTTGGCGCACATACGACCGCGTACGACGCCGGTTCTTCTGGCCGGGAGTCTACCGCTCTGTGCGTCGTTATGTCGCAACTTGCGAATTGTGTCAGCGCCGGAAAAAACCTCCCCTGCCACCTGTCGGCCGACTCCATCCAATTGAAGTTCCCTCTGAACCTTTCTATCGCGTTGGCCTTGACCTGCTTGGTCCTTTTCCAACGACGACTAGCGGGAATAAGTGGATCGCCGTCGCTACCGATTACGCGACACGCTACGCGATAACCAAGGCGTTGCCGACTAGTTGCGCAACGGACGTCGCAGATTTTCTCCTCCGTGACGTCATCCTCCACCACGGTGCACCTCGACAGTTACTTACCGACCGCGGCCGCTCGTTCTTGTCTCGAGTTGTTGACGACCTCCTCCGCTCTTGTGCCACAGAGAATCAGCTGTCCACCGCCTACCACCCACAAACGAACGGTCTTACGGAAAGTCTCAACCGAACACTCACAGAGATGATGTCGATGTACGTCTCCAATGATCACCGTGACTGGGACGCCACGCTGGCCTACGTCACTTTCGCGTATAACTCGTCCAGACATGACACCGCAGGATATTCACCCTTTTATCTTTTGTATGGTCGCGACCCTACATTGCCTTTTGACACCATCCTACCTTCTGTGCCACGTGTTACAACTGAGTACGCTCGTGAAGTCATCGATCGCGCTCACATGGCGCGTGAAGTCGCCCGATCTCGTCTGTTGGCCTCTCAGGATATACAAAAAGAGGGGTACGATCGGCGCCATCGCGATGTTAAGTTCGCCCCAGGTGCTTGGGTGCTCCTCTGGGCACCATGTCGTCGTGTCGGTCTCTCCCAGAAGCTTCTCTCTCGCTACACAGGGCCTTATGAAGTCCTACGTCAAGTTAACGACGTCAATTACGAGATCTCGCCGTTACACTTTGATCCGTCCTCAAGTCCGACGCCAGTTGACATCGTGCACGTTTCGCGGTTGAAGCCATACTTCTCTCGCAGTTCTTCGCCTGTAATGCGCCGAGACGGCGCTTCAGCACCCGGGAGTCCTGTTACGGAAGGATAGGAGGCAAGAGAAGAAGAAGAAGATCGAGAGACACTGGCTGCTGCGTGTTGTTGCTGGTCAGCTATCTTGACCACGCTAACCCTACTCGTGTATATATTGTAAATACATCCAGTCTTACTCCCAACATCCCCGTAACAATATTTTTGACCATGCTAGAAATATTAAGCCAATCTTGCAGCATTTTCTCAGTGGACGTAGTCGAAAATTACTGTGCTGAACAGATGAACTGAAGCAGCGCTTATAGTATAGTAGGTGAATATTAGACAAGGAATAACTGCAGAAACTAGATACACAGTGCACTGACTTCAAACTTATTTATTGGCATGAACACACCTCCTTATAGGCATATTTTGTGCACTGTGGGAGACATAAATCACAAATAATACGACCATAATGGCTTTATTCAAGCCTTTAAGGTAGTATTATTTTTGTGATTTCAGTTTTCCATCCTGTACAATACAAGCCAATAAATCATTTGGAAGTCAGTGCTTTGTATTTTTGTTCTTGCAATTGTTCTTTGTTGAATATGTTGTAATTCACCTAATACGCGAGACCAAATAGTCCAAATTTATATTTTAGTGAATTAGTACTATGTAGCTTGCAGCCACCTAAAGATGCCTCGTATTTATGGAAAGCCTGCTCGAGGACATCACTTTGTTCGCACGAACATTTATTGCCTTGGTGTTGCAAAAAATGTAGGCATCATGAAATCGGTGTGATATACAGAGCCGTGTGGAGACATATTAATTTTTTTAAGCAGCCAAGCATAATGACAATCTATTACCATGCCTTTATCTGTAGTCTGCAAGAACCTAAGAATGCAGTGGCATATGTACAATTGTGCGACTCAAAGATAATTTGTATAGATGCGCTACCAATTATGCTCGCTCATTTCCATAACATCAAGCGCTTTCCATTTTCCTGTGCGTTTAACATAGCTAATTACACCATATAGATTTATCTTTGTGTCACTGGTCCTACAATGAAACTTAGATTTTTTAAAGCTATCATCTACTCATTAAAGAAACACATTAGTATGCCTTCTGCGTATTGCTGCTAGCAATCTCAAGTTGGCGTTTCCGCACTGACAGCTCCATGTTTCTTTAAAGACTCGCCAAATGTCTGCTTGGACATGCTGCATATTGTTACATTTAAATATTTGGAAGTGCAAGGGTGCAGCACATTTTAAGCCAGTCGCCTTGCTTCGTTGTATGCATCACAGCAACGTACATAGTTTAATTTGTCCTAAAACAAAGTTTTGCATGATACAGGTGCAAATGTATGTCGTTTTAAAGGGGACAAGCTATTACTCATCTTAATACCTCCTCGCTTTACTTTAAATTACAGTTCCTGTCATTTCTTTCCTTCTGCAAAGTGTTGGTACTAACACATGCCTGGGCATTTGTGTGCAGTTATTGAGGTATGTATCAAAAGTAGACTGGTTTGGAATTAAAAAAAAGAAAATCTTGTGCCAATGGCTGCCCTCTAGAACATTCAAGGTATTGTATCATGCTCTGTAAAATAAACCTAGTTTCCACCCCTTCCCACAGAAAGTGTTCTTGTTTCATAGCTATGGGATTTTTCAACATTTCTTTTGCCTATGCTGTGTTTCATAATTTGTGGCAGCTCACCGAAGGGCTCTGATGTTTAAAAGTATCTTTAAAAATATTTTTTTACACAATACATTTGAAAATTTTGCAAAATTGCAGGCCTGTGAAACTAAATGGCACTTAGTATGTGCAGTGATGCCATGTTCGTTCAATGCAAAATGGGGTTTCTTGTGATGTAGTGACCTCAATTCGTGGTATTCCTGAATTGGGGTTTATGGATATTCGCAATGCAGCTAAGAAGCACAATCTGACTGGTTGTTTGCAGATTGTTTAGCGTAGCTTTCTTGTACAGTAGACAGCGATAACAGTAGGCAATCAGTAGTGGTAGGTGATATGTTTATTATGGTTAGTAGCATTAAGGACATTGGTGTTCTTGTAGCATGATGACTTAATCTGCTGAAGTGGTCCAGGCTGCCAATGATGGAATGTGCACCTGTAAGATCATTGCAGAATGCAGCATCATGATTGTGGATTGACTGGGAGTGTTTGCTCATGCACACATACTGCAAGAAAATGCCTCGTGCAATATTTTGGTGCTAATTTTAGCTTGGATGCAAAGGAAGCAAGCGGCATCTCAAGTTTCAAACCATCTCATTATTACATTTCCTTTGCTTGAAATACTTCCGCCCTGGTATCTCCATATTCAAACAGTAGGCGAATTCCCCAAGGAAAACACTCATAGGCTGTGCATCGACAGCTTAGTCTGCAAGATATTCACATTACGTACACGTACAGGGGACTTTCTGTTAAGGTGAAATTAAAAGAGCAACAAAGCTGCACAGTTTTGTTGTGTGCACTTGCAGAAGTCAACACAATCTAGTCTTATAGGAAGAAGGTAATATACAGTTTGTAATTTTTGATTGGTAACTGTAATGTGCACACTCAGAGTGACATAATTCAGTTGTCAGAATAAAACACTTTCCCAACTTGCTCAAAATACTTCAGAGGACTTCTAGAGACAGTACAGTAAACTGCTATTGTGTGTTATTGGTGCTGCCTCATAATCAGCACATTTGCTGTCATCATCAGAAGCAGCACCTTGTAGTAGTGCCTCAAGGAATTCAGCAGTTGCTTTTATCCACTTTTCCAACGAGTTCACTTTTGCTTGCCCTTAAATGTTACATTTTTCTGAACTCTTAAAAGCTTATGTGGGCCATTCTGACAACTGTAATCACTTCATGTTCCCAGCTTTTTAGTCCGTGTTGGTTAAGTTTGGTCTAATGAAAAACAAGTGCAAGCCATCAAAGCCAGCTTGCATTAAGTGCTGTTTTGTTGGCGCTGTGTAAGGAACATGGCTAACCACATTCATTCAGCCATAGCAGAAGCCCACTACACATCTACCAGCAGCATGCACCATCTGATTGAACATCATGTCTGCATATAATGCCTATTTACACTGTACACTCACACACTTGTCAGCAGCACGTGTCACCAGCTCAGAGGTGCCTCTCGCGCTCTAACGCATACAACATCTAATACCCCGTCACACTGCTGCACATGATATTGTGCATTTATTTGCAACACCGCGCTGCATGCAACTAGCCTAGAAATGCTTCTCATACCACACTGATAATACTTAACTGTGCCATAGTGCAGGCAAAGCATGCTTTGCTTATGATAACCATACTCTGCCTGTCTAAACAAAAACATCTTTTTCCCTAGCTTTCTGCAAAACAACTAAGCTACTACCACACTACTGCTAAGCTTACTTTGCTGGCCTGCAGTAATACTGGTCCTTCCCAGTACGAATAAATAAGGTTTTGCTGCCCATTTCCCCACCTAAAAGATCCCGCTTTATTGCTTCTTGCTCCAGCATATTTGGCCAATGACCTAGTGTCATTTTAGATTTTCTCTTTTTGGGTGCTGCGTACATTCGCTGTTTCTCCATGTTTTGTTTGCAGGCACCAATCTTACCTTTCCTGCAGGTTCTCTCACGTCTGCAAGCTTGTGTTTTTTAACAAACTTTGTTCATTCATGGTCTAAAGAATCCATCTTCTCGCAACTTGTTTCAGGAAGGTTTTTCAATATCTGTTGAAAAGCAGCCTCAGCTTGCACTTCGAACTTTTAAAATCTTTTTTCTGCTTTCAAGCATTGCTTTGTGCTCTCCATGATATCTTGAGCACTGGCCATTAAGCAGCTGGGTTCATCCATGATACGAAAGCTTTGACCACCATTATCAAAAGAGGCACTAGAGCAACTGGCTTCATGGCTCGGTACCTTGCTTGACTGCAGCTCCATCAATCCAAGCAACAGCATGAATGTGCTTGCACATGTGCACATATGCACATATGTTACATGGTCAAGACATGTACATGTGTACATGTTATGGCAAGCCTCGCAGTGCTTGCAATGGAGCTCACAACCTGTGCAAGTCCTGCCAGTCTTCCTCACGATGTGATGAAAGTTATCTGTGCTTTGAGATTTTACCAGCCATACACCATCTCCCACTCTGTCATTATCAGATGTCTGAATATCGATGCCTGCTTTGTGCTTTTTGAAGATAGCAGATTTGCGATGGTCAACTTTGCCTTTTATTAGTGCGACAGCCTTGTTGAAGAGTTTGTCAGCGGTCAAGGTAAAAAGTACATAGATTAGCTTGTCCAGACGCACATTTGCTTGGCCACCAAAGTAGGAGTACTTCAGTGTCTTGTGCATTGATTCAATGTGATTATTTGTTGTTAAGCCTACCTGCTTTTTACAGCAATAAGCCTACTGAAGTACTCTTAGCATAAGCTTTCATAATGTATTTAGTAAAGCTTTCCAGATCCTCTAGATGTTTGGAAGCAAAGGTTATTCAGTGTGTGCAACTTGGAAGGTAGGTTAATAAATTCCTTTACTTTCGTATCTATTTCTGTTTCATGTGCATTGATTAGTGCGTGCAAGGTATGTCTTGTGACACACCTGTACTTGATATTGAGTTGTGCGTTCCAGCTGCGCATCACATGCCAGATACGCAACCACCGATTCTTCAAGGGACCCATCACTTCCTCCCATGCGTTGCCATAAACAGGGAATCATCTGACATGAATGCTTTACACTCTATCACGCCTACCTTTTCCTTGATGACCTGAAAAAAAAAACCTCAACATCGTTTCAGTGTTAACCCTTTTGAAAATCAAGTAGGCACATGGAATACCAGATCCATCTTCCGAGATGGTTAGCAATGTTGTCAGCTGAAACTTGTACCTATTTGTGCCATGCGTGCAGTCAAAGCACAATTTCTCTGTTCCTAACTTACAAAGTAGTTCTCTCTGTGTGAAGGTCATCAAGGTAAGCTTGAAGTTGCCTTCAGAACTGCCCTGATCACCCTATTTGTTGTAATACAAAAGAGGTGAATCACTGCCTGCCTTACTTGGCTCATTTTCCGGGCTCATCAGCTCATTTCCTGTGTTTAAATCCTTCTCTTCTTCCATTTCTTTAACCCATAACTTCACACTCATAAAATCGTCAGGATGTCACTGCTGTGCTTTGTCAATATTATACTTATCGTGGATGTTCCGAAGGTCCTCTCTTGTGACAAGCTTCATCCGACTGCTAGCTGCACTTGTGCCTGCCTTGATTTTTTGCAAAATGGTCTTGAGTGGCACTCCTTCTGCTAGCGACCTTAAAATTGTAAAGAGCAACTGATGACTGCCTACCTTACTTGGCTCATTTTCCGGGCTCATCAGCTCATTTCCTGTGTTTAAATCCTTCTCTGCTTCCATTTCTTTAACCCATAACTTCACACTCATAAAATCATCAGGATGTCGCTGCTGCGCTTTGTCAATATTATACTTATCGCTGATGTTCCGAAGGTCCTCTCTTGTGACAAGCTTCATCCGACGGCTAGCTGCACTTGTGCCTGTCTTGATTTTTTGCAAAATGGTCTTCAGTGGCACTCCTTCTGCTAGCGACCTGAAAATTATAAAGAACAACTCATCAGCAACCAAGGAGGCTGCACATCGCTAATTTTTAATTTACTCGGATATCCCACTCTTTTACTACACCTGGGAGAGCTGGACTGCTCCATGGCAGGAGCTGCACCTAACACTATGCCCACTGCTGGTAGCCCACATCAGACACATCAATAGGGCCAGACAGATGGACACATCACTAATACTGTGGACCCAGCTAGACTCTAACAGTGAGGAATTCTATTCATTAAAAAACAGTTTCTCTCTCTCTCTCTACTGTATTTTCTTGTTGCTATGCAGTAGAATATCATCATTACTACTTTTTTGCCTAATCACTTGGTAATTCAGGCTTCTGACCTCTCAAATATGAGCTGTGAACATGTACTTTGTTGTTAAAATGCCTTTGCCAGCTAGGTTTGATGTAGCTTGAACTGGGCTGTCTTTACAAAAACCAAAGGATAGTATTAACACACCCCTTAAACACTGTGCTATTTAGACGAATTCCGTGTCACAGGGGAACAGACAGAAGTCTTGTTAAATTACTGTCATAATCTACACATGCATATACAATGTGACCCAACTAACATTAACCAAGCCGTTGAACGAAAAATTTCAAAAATAAAACACAAATTTAAGAGAAGTGATTCCACTCCTGCGCCAAAGTGCGCCAAATGGGATTTACTGCGCCATCCTGATACAATCGACGAAAATTGCACCTAACTGCGCCAAACAGTCTCGGATTTGACGGCGTCTATCGCCGACAATTGCACCACCGGGGAATTTAAATGTGCAATGTGATGATAGGGCGAGCCTTAGTTGCAACCTTAATTGTGAACAGGAGACGAAACAGCTCTAGCGCGTGCGTCCCGATTAAGCCACAGCGCCACGCACGTGCCGACGCGACGGCTGCTTCGCAAGGTGGCTCGACGGCAAAGTGCGGTTTCTGCTGAGGCTCGTGGCTTCAAGGTCAATTGGTGATTCATCGGCGGACGTTATCTACTCGGGAAACGCAGTTAGTAAAGTAGAACCCCACTGATACGTTTTTCACAGGACCGTAAAAAACAGACAAAAACGTAAGAACCGGGAAACGCAAAACCGAGAAACAGGAAGAATTGTGAAATGAGAGTAGTGTTGAACTGAACATAATATTTTAATTCTTATGGGTGAAAAAAAGTCTTACTTTCGCCCGAAAGCCGAAGGATCGATTGCGATTGCACATTAGTAGACAGCTACTAAGGCGCAAGTTGGAATACGCTAGCGCAAGACAGGGGTAATTGGAGATCGCAGGGAGAGGCCTTAGTCCTGCAGTGGACATAAATATAGGCTGATGATGATGATGATGATGATGCAAAGTAAGGATAGTAGTTTTATCGTCCGTATAAACTTGTAAACATTCGATTATTAACTACATTAACAAGCATGGTGTCAGCGTGCACAGGCAAACATGAACACATCACACTCGATGAGCGCGGACACGCGCTGTCAAACGCTTGCGTGAGGAAGCGCTGCAGGAGCAGCGAGCGAAGTGACCTTCGTGCTGCCGTCTATCGCTTCAATACAAACTGAGCGCCGACAACACACAGTACGCCCAAAGCTACTAGCCGCCGACGCACTACACTGTCGAGACTCTGCCCCCAACGCAGATCGCTTTCAAGATACGGCCCGCGTGACCTCGCGCCGCCGCGCAGTACGCAGTTGATGCCCGAGTACAACGCCGCCCGCTATCCCTCGCAGACCTCACTGCACTCCACGGACCCGGCAAAGCAGAAGATCGCCGCCAGCCGGGCTGTAAGCGTCATGGACATGTTAAACATAAACGTTTGAGTGCGGCGGGGTCGCGCGGGGACCCAGGGGACCTGGGAGGTCCCAAATGCCCTGTCAGAATAAAGTTTTTTCCTCCTCCTCCTCCTCCTTTGCTGGTGCCTCGAGTGAAAAGCGGGAGGAAGGCGCGCTTCCTCCCCGCTTTTCTTTCTTGCACGCGCGAGATTTAGCCGCGGTCGTCAGCTTCCCTCGCATGCTTTCACTCGCACATGCAGCATACGGCGCGCGGCGACGGCGTTATCGCCCTTGGCTATAAAGCGAAGCTTCATAGGCTCACAAGTGTCGACGGCGGTGGTGGTGGTGGCAGCGGCGGTGCCACGCTGAAAAGTGGGCCGATACTGGCGATAGTGCATAAAAGGTCCAAGCTCAATGGCACATACCAGGAAACAAAATGAAAGAGAGAAAGAAAGAAAGAGATAGAGAGAAAGAAAGGAAATTAAGAACGAAGGAGAGAAAGTCACCACGAAGGTCACATACACGACAAGCTTCGCTTACCCCCATTTTCTCGACAGGGGAAGGGCTGGTGAATTCATACGGAACATATCTATGCGCCATAACCAATTTTAGGGCCCCAACGCGTGATTGACCCATCTTTAGATAGCAAACACGGATCTCAAAGGCCATGCTTTTGCTGGCGTAAACAGAAAATACGTCATAGGTGTCGCCCCCAGCACTTCGGGCGGCCAATCCCGTCGTCGAGCCACCAAGCCAAGCGACATGAAAAGTAAAAATGGTCACTCGGGCTGGTGCGGGGTGGCAGTTCGCTACGCATAATGTGGTAACGGTCCCACAGTTGCGATGCAACAGCGGGTTTACCAATGCATTGGGTCCTATTGGAGCTATGCCGGGACCGGCCGAAAACGACACAACAGCCGGGAAAACGCAGCACCCGGGAACGGAACAGCGGGGTTCTACTGTAGCTTGTTTGAAGCGCAGCATGACATGTGATTATAATAACTGCATGCCGCCAATGTGTCCATCATTTCTGTTTCTGGATATACCGAATGATATCTGGGAAAACTAGCAATATATGAAACGATATCATTTTGTGTGTGTGTGTGTGTCGCATGCTCAGGAGAGCATGTTTCTCCACGAGATCTGCAATGAATGGAAATATTTACCAAGCTTCTCGTAAGAACGTACGAATTATTCAGCTCTTTAAATGTAAATTGCAACTCGAAATGTAAATTGCAACTCGCTTTTTCGAAATACTTCAGGATGCGAAAAATCAGCTGCTCCCAAATGCCAAATTACCTGCTCCAAAGTGCTCCAAAATGAAATTTCTGATCCAAAAATTGCTCCAAATCAAAAGTCCGCAGTAGCATCACTAAGATTTATGGTGTTCGGTCGTCAGACCTCTGATGACCTAACATTGTAAATCCTATAATTGTATCTTTCACAGTGTTCTGAGGTTTTTTTTGTCCATTGAATAGTTTGGCTAACATTAAAATGATTCCCTTTTTTAACCTAAAGTGCGTGCATATTCATAGTCTTTGTTTTTCAATATCTGACAGGCTAACAAATGAGTGTTTATTTTATAACGGTAATAAAAAGAAAGTATGTACGCTGCCATGTTGAAGGTGTTGGCTAGCTGCGCAAATGGCATCGCACGTGCTCTTTTCATGTGATATAGACGAAGCCAGAAAGAACCCGCAGCATAGTGCTTCTGTGATTGGCAGAGATAAGACATTTTGAAAGGTTATTAGTTGCAGGGTTTCTGTAAGGCCATTAAAGTAAGGGTGTGCAAATAATCTGAATTTTGAATATAAATCGAATGGCCCTTGCTATTCAATTTGAGGATTCTCTATTTGAAGTTGTCAAAGATTCATTTTTCCTTAAATGTAAAGGATAACATCAGTAATTGCAGTTTACAGGGAGGTAGATAAGTATGGTGACTCTTTCGAAGGATTCTGCTGCAGAGAGTCATATAGGACGCCTTGCCTGTAGGTAGCGTGCAAATTTATTTTCTCGATTTAGTCCATTTATTCTATGGCAAATTTCACCATGTTTGCATCCATTTAAAACACTATACAGAGCTATAGTACATATTACACTAATACCCCTGTCACACGGGCACTCTAAAGTCTTTTGAGCAAAAACACTTCTCCCGAAAAAGAGTTTCGCCCTGAGACACACGATAGGGAGCGATCTCTTTTTTTAGAAGCGGTCTTTTCTGGAAGAGGAGTTCGCCGATCTCCTTTACGGCCGAAAAGGAGTAGCCTCGAAACGAGTGGGCACCAGCAATTATCATATAATAAAGAAAATAATCGAATGCGTAATTTTTTGTCGCCTAGGCTCATCACAAAAAATAATTTTATGTCGCGCAGAAGGTGTAGTAAACCCAGTAATGCTCATTTCCTTCTGTACTCTCGTATGCAGGTCGAACAGGCTGGGGATGTCACGTGATGACGCTCTTTAAACTACAATAAATCTTTATATTAACGTTTCTTCTGTTAAATTTATTTGAAAAACGTGTAAACAATAAGTTTGCACTTTATATTTCAAGATACAGCGCCAGGCTTTCGGCAGTGTGTCCAGAAGGAAACACTAAAAGGAGATCGTCGGCGGCGTGTGTCTGCTGCGCAACACCTCTTCGTTCAAAAGTCTTTCAGCTTGGTTAAGGACCGCTTGCGTAAAAGAGTTTTTGCGTGCTCGTGTGACAGAGGTATAACTTATTCTGGTGATATGCTGTTCTTTTGTTGCATTGCTATGAATGAAATAGTATATTGGATATCACCTTTCATTTGTTTCTCATTTATAAGCCTCCCTAGTTGACTAGACAACCAGTTTTGAATAGCGTCCGAATGTAAATAGCCTTTATTTTTATTTTTTACTGAAGGAACACAACCACATTTCAGTTCGGAAGCAGATTGCCTTACCAGGGTCTGTTCTTGTTCATGTTGCTAAATACTAAATGCCAGCAGCATGTTAATTCAACGCATTTAAAAAAACAATATTGATCTGTCATGCAGCAGTTATTATTCTGACCTTGTGACTCTGGAAATGGCAGTGCGTAAAGTCTTACCTGCAAGCACTTTTGTCTTCGCAACAGAGAGCCTCTGATGAGCTACCTCACCCAGGTGTCCATAGTGGTTCTTCTGAAATGCTGCGAAGACTTTCTTAACCCTTTCTGTTAACTCAAGCATTGCAAATCAGTGTATGCCTATTTTGCTGCTGCGTTGCACTTTAGTCTGACGTTTGCGCTGCTTTGTAGGGAGTTCTATATATGTACCAGAACGGTGACAATTTAGATACTGCCTGAACACTCCTGGTGAATTTTCTTTTCTTGCAGTGGCAGCAAGAAAATGGCTGCAAGTCTCGCTCTCCACATTATCTTTCCAGCACAGGAAATCTGAAATAAAGGCAGTAGAAACATCAACACGTGCATCGTGTAATTTGAGCAGTCCATTGATTCGTTACAGAGGGTACAAATTGAAATATAGGTTCCAAGGACTCTTATCCAAGCATCAAACAAGCAGGTTGCAGCCATCGCAGCAACTGTGATGGTCTAATATGTATTTGTCCAGTGCATTGCTAAAAGTTGTAAGTACAACAGATCTCATATTTTCTTTCTTTTTTTCTTTCTATGAAAAACTTCTGAAAAATGTAGAGTGTAGCATGTTGTGGTTACAAACCTCTTGCTAGTACCTTTCTAGTACGTTTACAGTGTGTGGCAGCGAATGGAGACAAATAAATGTTCCGAATTTTGTTGCAGCGAAAATTTTTTTCTGACGCATTACTCACCTAAAAATAAAATTGTGGAGTTTTACGTGCCAAAACCACAATCTAATTACGAGGCACGCCGTAGTGGGGGACTCCGGATTAATGTGAACCACCTGGGGTTCTTTAACACGCTCTTAAATGCAAGTACACAGCTGTTTTAGCATTTCGCCCCCATCGAAATACAACCGCCGTGGCCGGGATTTGTTCACACGACCTCGTGTTTAGCAGACCAACACCATAGCCATTAAGCAACCACAGTGGGTGACACATTACTCATGACAACAAACATTACGAGATGTACAACAATTACGAGTTGGATTATTAGTCAGATATAATTCACGTACAATCCTTTCGGCTGCATATGCTGCAATCCTTTCGGCTGCAATTTGGCGTGCCTCATCAACTCGGAAAATGGCATCGCGAGCGTACTCAGTTGGCAAATGGAATGCATCGGGGATGATAGTGTCCAAAGGTAACGTTGGGTCGCGGCCAAACAGAAGATAAAAGGGTGAAAAAACCAGCTGATTCATGACGGGAGGAATTGTAGGCGAATGTAACGAAGGGCAACGCAACATCCCAGTCTTGATGGTCAGATGAGACATACATAGAAAGCGTGGCAGTTAGCGTCCGGTTGAAGCGCTCAGTCAAGCCGTTGGTTTGCGCGTGGTAAGCCGTCGTAAATTTGTGGTTTGTCGCACAGGAGCGAAGCAGGTCATCGATAACTCTGGAGAGAAAGTAACGGCCACGGTCAGTGAGGAGTTGACAAGGGGCTCCGTGATGTAAGATGACATCATGTCGCAGGAAATCAGAGACGTCCGTAGCAAAACTGGTAGGGAGAGCTCGTGTAATTGCGTAGCGGGTGATGTGGTCCGTAGCAACGGCAATCCATTTGTTTCCAGAAGTAGAGGTTGGGAAAGAACCGAGGAGGTCAAGGCCAACTCGGAAGAAGGGGTCAGATGGGACGTCAAGGGGCTGAAGGAGGCCAGGAGGAGGCTTAGGTGGTTTCTTTCGGCGTTGGCAGGGTTCACAAGCAGCTACGTAGCGACGAACGGAGCGGTAAAGGCCGGGCCAAAGAAGCGACTGCCGAACGCGATCGTAGGTCCGGGAAACTCCAAGGTGACCTCCCAGCGGTCGGGGCGTCATGTAGCTGGCCGAGAACGCTCAAGCCCAGATGCGTAGGAACGACGAGCAACAGTTCGCGTCCGTCCGGGTGGACGTTGTAGCGATGTAACGTGTCATCTTTAAGCACGAAGAGGCGAAAGGAAGGATTGGGCGCTGCGGAATCCAGCTTCTGAATAAGCTCACTTAAAATGGGATCACGGTGCGGTTCATCACAGATGTGGCTTAAAGCGGAGACCGAGAGTACACATGCAGGCGTGTCATCAGAGCCTTCAGGCGGATCCACGGGATTGCGGGACAAACAGTCAGCATCCCTGTGCAATCGAAACAGAGCAAGTGTATTCTTGGAGCCCACGGTAGTCACGGTGAAATGCTGGCCATGTAAATAGGGGTGGAGTTTTCCCACCGCCCAAACGAGAGCAAGACACTCCCGTTCCATAATAGAGTAGTTCTGTTCGGCTAAGGAAAGGAGACGGCTGGCATAGGCGATAACACGGGCATGCCCATTCTGATGCTGGACTAAAACAGCGCCGATTCCGTAGTCGCTGACATCGGTGCGGAGTTCTGTTGGAGTGGAGCTGTCGAAATGAGCCAGGACAGGTGGTGTAGTGAGCGACGTGATGAGGGTAGAGAAGGCCGCAGCCTGTACAGCACCCCCCCCCCCCCAAAAAAAAAAAGAAAAAAACGAGACACCTTTCTTCAGTAAGTTTGTGAGAGGGTGTGCGGGACTTCCGCGAAATTCTTAACAAAACGACGGAAGTAGAAGCACAGTCCTAGAAAGCTACGAACTTCCTTTGTGCAAGTCGCAACGGGGAACTACTGCACAGCTCAAACTTTGTCAGGGTCGGGGCGAACACCGGTTGAGTCGACAATATGACCGAGCATGAGAAGTTGTTCACGTCCGAAGTGGCACTTAGATGAATTAAGTTGCAGGCCGGCTTTGCGAAAATCAGAAAGGATAGAAGAAAGTCGGTCGAGATGCGTTTCAAAGTTCCATGAAAATAAAATGACGTCATCAGGATAACACAGGCAAATGGACCATTTAAAACCGTGTAAGAGGGTGTCCATCATGCGTTCGAAGGTGGCCGGGGTGTTGCATAAGCCGAAATGCATGACTTCAAACTGATAAAGGCCGCCAGGGGTAACACAAGTGGTCTTCTCACGGTCCATGTCATCAACGGCGATCGGCCAGTACCCTGACCGAAGGTCGATTGAAGAAAAATACTTGGCGCCGTGAAGGCAATCCAGGGCGTCGTCTATGCGTGGGAGCGGGTACACGTCTTTTTTGGTGATCTTGTTGAGATGCCGGTAGTCCACGCAAAATCGTCAACTGTCATCTTTCTTTTTAACAGTAACCACAGGAGAAGCCCAAGGGCTGCAGGACGGCTGGATTATATCTTTGGCGAGCATCTTGTCGACCTCCTTTTGAATGATGCGGCGCTCAGCCGGAGAGACGCGTTATGGCCGTTGGCGGATCGGATGGGCATCGCCAGTGTTTATGCTGTGCTTGACAGCGCAGGTTTGACCCAGAGGACGGTCGCAAAGGTCAAAGACGTCCCTATAAGAAAAGAGGAGGCGAAGGAAATCGTCAGCGTGATAGGGCGAAAGATCTGAAGTGATCATTTTGTTCAGGTAGGGAGGAGATAGATCTGGTGAAGAAGACGGGATATCGGTGGTGTGCGAGCGACCAGCATCAGGAGGAGACAAGGTCGAGATAACGTAATCGTAGGAGGGCGTCAGCATAGCGAGTGAAATGCCTTGTGGGAGCACTTGTGAACACAGTCCGAAATTAATCACAGGAAGACAAGTAAGATTGTCCCGTATAGTTATAACAGTGTGAGGCAAACCAACACTGTGCGTCAACAGAACGGCGGTAATGGGAGCGAGCACATAGTCACCGTCGGGTACTGGTGGAGAGGGCGTCACAGCAACACAAGTCACGGCTTGCGGCGGCATACGGACGTGCTCAGCAAAACAGAGCCGACTCTTGATTGGTCCGGGTTGATCAATTACACTTGGTAGGTCAAGCTGTACAGTACCAGCAGAACAACCGATGAGGGCGGAGTGGGTGTACAAAAAGTCAAGACCGAGGATGACGTCATTGGAACAGCAGACAAGGACGGTGAACAAAACAGAAGTTTGACGGCCGGCAACACTGACACATGCGTTACAAAGGCCAGCTACGGGAGACGTACCACCGTCGGCCACACGTACGACAAGTGATGGGGCAATGGTCATAACTTTCTTCAACTGCTGGCGGAGGTCAGAACTCATAACAGAAATATGGCCGCCGGTGTCAATCAAAGCAGTAACAGCGAGGCCATCCACTTCCAAGTCGATCAGGTTCTGATTGGTAGGGAGCGTCAACAGAGGAATTGGAGAGAAGGTCGGAAGAGCACCGTCACCTCCAGGAGCTGCAGCCGTCAGTTTCCCGAAGGAAAACGCCGGGAGTAAGACGGAGACGGGGAATGGCGTGGTGGAGGTCACCGAGAAGGTCGGCGTCGTGGGGAGGGCGAGCGGCTGTATTGGGCGGTGGTAGTAGTGGTCTCGGCAGATGTTTGTTGGTCAGGTTGGCTTGGTACCTGGTGCTGACTTCAGGGTGGATAGCGGAAGCTGGAGGAGCTGGGTCGAGAAGATGAGGGCCAAAGCCTTCGGCAATATCGTGAAGTGTGTCCAACACGCCCACATCGAAAGCAAAATGGCTTGTCGTCAGGCGTCCGCTACGCATTCGGATCGCGATAAGTCGGAGTGGGGTAATGGCGTTGGAGAGGGTTGAAGGTGGCCGAAGGGTAACTGGTCAGGGTGGTTCACAGAGCAGATGGTTTGAAGGCCCACGTTTGCTAGTTCTTGACGAACAACGGATTGTATAAGGGATATCGTAGGTGGGACATCACAGGGCTCTCCTCGCATTAAATGTGCGGGCGATGAGGCTTCGATTTTGTGTCGAACGATTCGGGTGATCGTCTCCGATGTTGAAGGCTGAGTTGGCATAAGAATTCATCCTCACACGTTGATGTCGCTACCGTGTTCGGAAGGCGGGCGAATTGGTGTGCGATACATCGGCTTTTAGCATCTGCGAAGCGTCTGCATTCAGTAATAATCTCGTTGACGGTCGAAGAGTTTTTAAACACGATCAGGTTAAACGCATCGTCCGCGATCCCTTTCAGCACGTGCGCAACCTTATCGGCTTCCGTCATCTTGGCGTCAACCTTCCGGCAAAGGGTCAGCACATCCTGAATGTACGTCAAGTACGACTCGGTAGGCGTCTGCACACGCGGGGCAAGTTCTTGCTTGGCAGCACGCTGGCAGCCTGCAGGTTGGCCAAACAACTCGCGAAGTTTAGTCTTACATACGCTCCAGCTTGTGAGCTCCTCTTCGTTGTTATCGAACCAGGCCTTCGCCGTTCCCTTTAGATAAAATATGACATTCGCCAACATCATGGTCTGGTCCCACCTGTAATGTGCACTTGCGCATTCATAGAGTCGAATCCAGTTGTCGACGTCGTCACCAGCAGTTCCGGAAAAGGTCCCAGAGTCACGGCGTGGGGCCAGGACGACGGTTGGCATGGCGGCCGCCGCTGACGCAGTTTCATCGCCGGTAGACATGCCTAGAGTGGCGACTTGGCGGCCGCTGCGGAGCTCTGTCTTGCGTTATACACACAGCACTTCAACCAAGATGTTACGGGGAGGCAAACACACCAGGAAAACGTATTTACAGTATATTTACAAGGCGATCAAGCGTTCAACCATATGGCGGAGAGCGCGCGCCAGATCATCAGCGTCTTCTTCATCGATGCTCCTCTAGAGGAATCATACCGTGACAATATATTGTCACCCAGCTAGTACAGCTAGAATAGTTGACCAGCAACACATAGGCAAAAAACACGTCAGCCTTTAATAATGGCTGGACCTCGGAGAGCGCGCGCGCAACCACGAACTTCGTCGTTCTCGCCTCAAGGGGCCAGTGTCACCACGTGCCAACTTATTTCGCGTCATTGCTCCCCTCTCAAAAGCGACCGACCCGGTCGCTTCAAGGGCATGGGGCGAGCAATATGGGCAAGAGCGCCAACATGGAAAGAAAAAAAAAACATAGGAATGTACACAATGCTGAAGCGATTTTTGAGGGTTGCTTATCCCTCGCGTGCGTAGTACGGCTTCATCTGTACTACGTGGATGACTTCAGCACGGGGACGGCGTCGGTTCGAACTAGGATCAGAGCTTTGAGGCACCACCTCATAGTTCACATCACTGAGGCGGCGTACAACTTCGTAGGGGCCGAAATAGCGGCGCAACAATTTCTCCGAGAGCCCACGGTGTCGGATAGGTGTCCACACCCACACGCGGTCGCCTGGTGAGTGCTGGACGTTCCGTCGGGTCCGGTTGTAACGGCAGGCCTCGGTATTTTGCTGGGTGCGGATGCGATTCCGAGCAAGCTGGCGAGCTTCCTCTGCTTTCTGGACGAACTCTTCAGTGGTGTCATTCCTTGTGGTTCTGTGGTCTACCGGGAGCATGGCGTCTAAGGGGGTTGTAACGCGACGTCCGTAAACGAGCTCGAATGGTGTAAACTCGGTGGTCTCTTGCACAGCGGTATTGTAAGCAAACGTCACGTATGGCAAAATTTCATCCCATGTCTTGTGTTCCAGATCAATGTACATGGATAGCATGTCGGCCAATGTTCTGTTCAGGCGCTCTGTTAAGCCGTTAGTCTGGGGATGATAGGCTGTGGTCCTTCGGTGGTCAGTATGCGTCAGCGTGACGACTTGTTGCAACAACTCCGCTGTAAACGCTGCACCGGGATAAGTAATGAGCACAGCGGGTGCACCGTGACGAAGCACGATGTTGTGGACGAAGAAGCTGGCGACTTCAGCAGCAGTTCCCCGCGGCACAGCTTTTGTCTCCGCATAGCGAGTTAAATAATCGGTTGCCACGATTATCCACTTGTTTTGCAAGGAAGACGTGGGGAACGGACCAAGAAGTCCATTCCCACTTGCTGGAACGGCGCCGGAGGCGGATCCAAAGGCTGAAGGAGGCCGGCAGGCTTGACAGGTGGGACTTTACGCCTCTGACAGTCACGGCACGTTCGCACATAGCGCTGAACCGACGAAAATAGGTGTGGACAATACTATTTCTGCCGTATGCGCGCTAATGTCCTCGCGAAGCCTAAGTGGCTGGCACAGGGATCGTCATGACACGCCTGTAAAACTTCCTCGCGCAGCGCCGTCGGAACGACGAGAAGGAACGTTTCGTGGCTGTTCTCGAAATTTTTCTTGTACAGGACATCGTTCCGCAGGCAGTACGATGTCAATCCTCGTGAAAGTGGGCGTGGGACAGCAACGTCAGCTTCCTCGAGATATCGGATGACTGGAAGCAGTTCAGAGTCTGCACGTTGGTAGTCAGCCATGCGCACCACGTCGACGACACCAAGAAACGGCAAATCTAGCTCCAAGTCGGAGGATGTCAAGGGAATAGGAGAACGTGACAAGCAGTCAGCGTCGCTATGCTTACGGCCCGATCTGTAGACAACAGTCATGTCGTATTCCTGGAGGCGGAGGCTCCAACGAGCGAGGCGACCTGACGGGTCTCGTAGATTGGCAAGCCAGCAGAGTGAATGGTGGTCACTGATCGCTCGAAATGGCCGGCCGTATAAGTAAGGTCGGAACTTGCTGATGGCTCACACGACTGCTAAACATTCTTTTTCGGTGGTTGAATAATTAGCTTCTGCTTTTGTGAGACTACGGCTCGCGTACGCAATTACACGTTCTGCTCCGTCTTGCCATTGAACCATAGTAGCCCCGAGTCCTACGTTGCTTGCGTCTGTGTGAATTTCAGTTGCCGCGGTGTCATCAAAATGCGCCAGCACTGGAGCGGATTGAAGGCGTATGCGCAATTCGGTGAAGGCCTGCTCTTGGTCTTCCGTCCAGGCAAAGGGCACATCTTGTCGCGTCAGTCTCGTGAGAGGTTCAGCAATCCTCGAGAAGCCTTCAACGAAACGGCGGTAGTAAGCGCAGAGGCCCAGGAACCGCTGAACAGCCCGCTTGTCTTTAGGGTGAGGAAACTCGGCAACGGCAGCGAGCTTTTCTGGGTCTGGTCGTACTCCTTGGGAGCTGACCACGTGGCCTAAAAACTTGAGTTCCCGGAAGCCAAAGTAACATTTTTCAGGCTTGATGGTGAGGTTTGCCTTGCGTATTGCGGTAAGGACACTTCGTACAACCGGCAGTACAAGGCAGTACAACCGCGACGTGTCGACCCTATTGCGTGACCCTCTCGCTGTACACTTTGACAATACCGACGCTTTGCGGGAGCTCATAGGCTTGTTGTTCGAGAAGAGCTCCAAGAGCTTCAGGTGGCTCCGGCATCGGTACCGTGACTCGCTTTGGCTGAGCTCGTTCGGGGGGAAATCAGGCAGGCAGTCCAAGTCCCAGAGCGAAGCGAGACACCACAGCACGAGGTACGGCAGCCACATCCTCGCATGTCGTATGCGGAAGCTGCGCGAAATTCGTTGTCCCCGATTTTTCACGGTGTGAACGACGTCCCGGACTTTCATGGTGTGCGCGCCGTTGAACAAGCAACTGGCTACTTCAGGCCTCGCCGCACGCCATTCATGGCTGAAGCACAACCACCCCGCAAGAGCGACGTATGGCGCACTGCAGACCGGAGGCCCTTGTGTTTTCATTGCGGTGAAGCCGATCACCTCTACAAGGCATGTCCTTACCGCCGAGCAGGGCTCCGTGGATTTTCACTGAATGCGCCGTGTCCGCGCAGTGGCGAACGCCCCCTGGAGATTGAAGCCTACCTCGCAGACGCCAGGACTTCGTTTGCCCCACGATTCCGTGAGCCTCGGTCACCGTCACCAGCCCGAAACAGGTCTTCCAGCCCTCTCTTCAGGCCGAGCGTAACAAGGCGTTGCTCACCCAGCCCTGCCACGCGGGAAAACTGAGTCCAGCGACCTGCGGAGGTGAGGTCGCTGACGTTGCGAACGCTGAAGATCCTCCACACGACTACCACGATATGACGAAATCGAGACGCATAAAAAGCAATGTAGTTCGGAGTCTGTATCTTGCGACGTACCAGTTACCATAGATGAAAACGAAGTCATGGCGTTAATGGACACGGGTGCGGAAACGTCTGTTATGAGCCAGAATCTCGCGCCTATACTGAACAAAGTTTCGACGCAATGGGCCGGAACTCAGATTCGTACTGCAGGAAGGCACCTCATAACTCCAGTGGGCCGGTGCACGGCACGAGTCAACATTCGGGGCTTCGCGTACGTCGGCGACTTCGTCATTCTTCCTGAATGTTCAAAGGACCTTATACTCGGGCATGGATTTCCTTCAGGCGAACGGTGCCATCATCGACCTGCAAGAGACTAGAGTCAGCTTCGCTACTACGCAAGCCATAGCGAACAGTAATGACAACGACCGTGACATGGCGCTTCGCGTAGCCGATGATCACGTCACGTTGCCACCCAAGAGCAGCGTACTTACCTTTGTCCGATGCGACACGGAGGACGGCGCCGAAGGAATTACCGAGGCAAACATTCCCCTGCTTCTTGAACGCAATATTTGCATAACCAGAGGAATTCTTCAGGTGCGAAACAAATGTTCAGTCGTTTTGCTAACAAACTTTAGCAACAAGTATCGGCATATGTACCGCGAGGAACGACAATCGCCTTTCTTTGCGAAGTCATTGACGTTACTGACATTGGCACATTGGAAATCGCATCGTCTCAGCAATCGGGGTTACCCAGCCTAAAAGAACGGATACACGTTAACGATGCTCTGCCAGACCATCAGAAAGGCCGTCTACTTAGATCTCGTGAATGAATTTGCCGACTGTTTTTCAACGTCGTCCAAAGTACGGTGCACGTCCATCACAAAGCACCGCATTATTATGGACGAGTCAGCACGTCCTGTTCGCCAGCGTCCTTACAGAGGGGGCCTCTTCGATTATCCGTCTCTGACAGTCCCGGACTGTCCGAAAGACAGCATACGCAAGGCTCATTGGCTGAAAGCACTGTCTCGGGCAGTCCGAGACTGTGAGGAACGGATACTCGAAGAGGACTTCTGTTTCCTGCGGAAAGGGAAGCGATCAAGCAGCAGGTGAAAAAGATGCTCCAAGACGACGTGCTCTAGCCGTCCACAAGCCCGTGGACTTCCCCTGTAGTGTTAGTCAGAAAGAAAGACAACACACTACGCTTCTGTGTAGATTACAGAAAGTTGAACCGTGTCACCAAGCGCGATGTCTATCCATTGCCACGCATCGACGACGCATTGGATCGTCTACAACATGCCAAGATTTTTCTTCGTTGAATCTTAAATCCGGGTATTGGCAAATCGAAGTTGATGAACAGGATTGTGAAAAAACAGCGTTTGTGACACCTCATGGGCTTTATGAGTTCAAAGTTGTTCCCCGCGGTCTCTATTTCGCACCTGACACCTTTCAGCGGATGATGGATACCGTGCTTGCTGAACTCAAATGGCAAACCTAGCTGCCTCGTATACTTGTACGACGTCGTCGTGTTTTCGAGCACGTTTGACGAACATCTCGCACGACTCGAGAGCGTCCTCGCTGCGATCCGTACTGCCGACCTCACCATAAAGCCTGAAAAATGCTACTTTGGATTCCAAGAGCTCAAATTTCTTGGCCATGTCGTTGGTCTTAAAGGCGCCCGACCAGACCCCGACAAGTTAGCTGCCGTCGCCAAGTTTGCACCACCCACAGACAAGAAGGCTGTCTAACGCTTCCTTGGTTTGTGCGCATATTATAGGTGCTTCGTCGACGGATTCTATAGAATTGCTGAGCCTCTGACACGGTTTACACGCGACGATGTGCCTTTCATTTCGGCGGACGAGCAACAGCAGTCCTTCAATGAATTGCGCCAGCGTTTGCAAGCTGCCCCAGTACTTGCTCATTTCGACGAAGACGCTGACAGAAATTCATACTGACGCCAGCAATGCGGGTCTCGGTGCAGTTCTTGTGCAGCACTATATTGCTTATGCAAGCCGCACTCTCACCAAGGCTGAGAAAAACTACTGAACCACTGAAAAAATGACGCAGTTTCAACCGAAAGGCGAAGCATCAATTGCGATAGGAAATTAGTAGAGAGTATACGGCTTACGGATAGTAGTTTTATCAGCTGTATAAACTTGGACATGCAGCAGCACCAGTAACGCGCAGAACTATTGTCGACGCCGTCGGCGTTTTGCCCGCAATCGCACCGAACGCGCACGACGTTGGTGACTGTTGATGGTGCCTCTGGGGGCGGGTCGGAGGTTTTCGACGAGATCAGAACGGGACACTCGTCGAGCAGCGTCGGAAGTCTTTACCACCTTCTCGCCTCGGAACGTTTTTATATAAATACGCATTTGGTGCCGCAGCTAAACGTCGCCTCCCCTCCCTCCCGTCCCCCCACGGCCTTTCGTGCGACGGAAGAAGTCGCGTTTGCTCTCCGCCGTGCGTTCGCTCCCCGTGAAAGCGTGCGTCTCTCGCGCACATACAGCATCCGGCGCGCGGCGTCGACTTCATCGCCGTTGGACTCAATACGGAGCCTCACGGCGACGCCGACGGCAGAAATACGCTTGGAGTGTCCATATAATTGCTATCGCAATAAAGGAATGCTTAGCTGTTGTGTGGGCAATTAGTAAATTCAAACCCTTCTTGTACGGTAGACCCTCAATTTTAAGGCTGTCAACGATCACCACGCCCTGTGCTGGCTTGCCAACCTCAAGGATCCTCCATGCAGACTAGCCCTTAGAGTACGACATTAGCGTTGTCTACAGATCTGGAAGGAAGCACAGTGACGCTGACTGTTTGTCACGCGCACTACTCTCTACGACATCATCGGACCCTGACCATGACTTGCCTTTTGTCAGCGTTGTCGACGCCGTAAAGATGGCTGAGCACCAGTGCGCTGACCCTGAGCTGCTTTCGCTGGTCAAGTAGCTTAAAGGAGTTGAAACTGTTTTACCGCGCTCGCTCGTTCGCGGCTTATCATCGTACTGTTTCCATAACAACGTCCTTTACAGGAAAAAAACACCGCATATTGACGAAGTGAATGATGATGAGTAGGCGAAGCACTGGGGGATCATTTGGGTAACCGTTAATCCCCCGACGCCGGCAAGCGGACCCAGAGGTGGCGAGAGCGTGGGAAGCGGCGGCAAAGCGCCGGGAGCATTCTCTATCTGAGGTTGATGGCGCCGATGCTCGGTTCAAGCGCGACGCCGGCAAGCGGACCCAGAGGTGGCGAGAGCGTGGGAAGCGGCGGCAAAACGCCGGAAGCGTTCTCTACCTGAGGTTGGTGGCGCCGATGCTCGGTTCAAGTGCAAGCTTCGCGAGACCTCAGCTCCGGGTCCGCTTGCCGGCGTTTCCGTACTGCTGCAGCTTTGCGAGCCCTCAGCTCCGGGTCCGCATGCCGGAGTCGCCGTGCTGCAGCAGCTTTGCGAGCCTTCGACTCCGCATGCAGTTGAGCCGCCACTCTGGCCTTGAACTGCGGGCAAGTTCAACCGGTCTTAATGATTCGTGTGCTTGGCATGCTAGTCCAACACAACACGCAGAACACGGAGGCCATTGCCCGGCTAAAAAACACAGCCCAGCAGATCATTGGCCTCATCAAAAGGATAGCCAAAAAACGTAGAGGTATGAGGGAAGCTGACGCATGCAGGTTAACTCAGGCTTTTCTGATAAACCGCATCGTCTATGCCTCCCCGTACTACCATCTCCGCCTCTGCGACAAGACAAAAATTCACAGTGTAATACGCATGGCATACAAGAAAGCCCTAGGCCTTCCACGTTATGCCAGCACTGACAAAATGTTCAAACTAGGAGTCTACAACACGCTAGACGAGCTTATAAAAGCCCACAGAACATCGCAAAGGGAACATCTGTCCAGATCGGAGACGGGTCGATACATCCTAGGACGGCTGGGAGTTGATCCAGTTGCAAGCTCAGCGGGCCGAAAAAGGTTACCAGACGAGATAAGACGACACTTACTGGTGCGCCCCTTGCCCAAACACATGCTGGTCGGTAGACATGATAATAGACGCAAAGCAAGGGCCGAGGCACTTGACGAGAAACTTAAACATGACACAGAAGTGGTCTATGTAGATGTGGCCAAACAGGGCCCCCAAGATTACATCATCTGTGCGGTGACTAGAGACGGTACCGTCCGAAGTGCAGCATCCGTTAAATCACCCTCCACCCCAGGAAGCAGAGGAGGCGGCCATAGCGCTAGCACTCACTCTCAAACCGAAAAAAATCCCAAGTGATTGCAAGCGTGCCGTCACAAATTACGCTTATTGATACATAGGCAAACATTCGAATAGTATCATCAACTATCTCCAAACGGACCGCACCACAGAACTAGTATGGGTCCCTGCTCACTCAGGAAATGCCGGGAATGAGGCAGCGCACCTAACAGCCCGAGGCTTAACCAACCGGGCGGGGTGCTGCTCAGACTCGGTGGACTTCTGGAGCGAGCCAGCGACCACATTTAATGAACTTGCCAGATTTTTCAAAGAGGTTAGGAAAATTTATCCAGTTCCTAATAAGGAGCTATCCAGGGAACAGGCCACGATTTTACGTCAGATACAAACTGACTGTTTCCCCTGCACACACAGATTGGCATATATTACGTGCGGACAGGTGCCTCAATTGCCTCAATTTGCCTCAATTGTGGCCAGAACCAGCTGGCCACCCGAAATAATATCTTATTGGGATGCTCTGCCAAGCCCCCTCCGAAAACAATTACTGCCAGCTCCCTCGGAGGAAGCCTGGGAGACCCTCGTAAGGTCAGAAGACAAGACCGTCCAAGAAAATCTCACGACCTGGGCTCTGCAGGTCGCCTCAACCGAGGCCATCTAGAGGCCAAGACCTTCAGATCTACTGTCTGAAATTTTGAATAAAGTTTTTTCCTCCTCCTGGCCTTTTCATTCATAGCGGGCGCCACGTTATCAGAAGCGACGGTTATCATCCATGGCTGAAGAGAGAAAAAGAGCGCGCGTCGGGAACGAACGCCCTTGTGCACCGCAGTGCCCCTAGCGGACTATGCAAACCAGAGCTAAGGACGACGACGACGCCGAGGGGGGTGGGACAAGGCTCGGCCCTAAGGTGCTTCGCCCCTAAAACTGCGGAAGCGGTCCAAAAACGTACCTCCTTCTCGTGCCGTCGGCGCTGCGCCAAGACGTTTTGCAAGCCTGCCATGATGAGCCATGCGCGGGACATCTGGGATTCGCTAAGACATTAGCAAGGATACGACAGAAGTATTACTGGCCCCGGCTTTTTTCTTCTGTGCAACAGTACGTGAAGAGCTGCCGCGATTGTCAACGCCGCAAGAAACCACCGGTTAAACCGGCCGGCTTTCTCCACCCTGTGAACCCTACTCAGGCATCGTTCCAACAAATAGGATGGATCTACTTGGTTCATGCCCAGTGACCTCTTCGCGCAACAGATGTATAGTCCTCGCTAGCGACTACTCAACCCGGTACGCCAAAACCGAAGCTATTCCACAAGCAAACTTGTATGAAGTGGCCAAGTTCTTTGTCCGCCACATCGTCCTACGACACGGTGCACCGTCTGTTCTCATGACCGATCGCTGTGCAGCATTTACAGCCGAACTTATGCAGGATGTTCTCCAGCTGACGAATAGCTCTCACCGCAAGAGCACTGCGTATCATCCTCAACCAAATGGATTAACGGAACGACTGAACAGAATGCTGGCTGATATGCTTTCCATGTATATTGACGTGCAGCACAAGACGTGGGACGAGATTTTGCTATGTGACGTCAAGGGCTCCGCAACCGGGGCAGGGGGGGGGGGGCAGTCGGCCCCACGGGTTTTAAACTAGTGGGGGCATGCCCCCACACTTTCGCATTTGATGTTTCACGTAAACATGCTATGGTGGCTACATGGGATGGCGTCAGCGTCATCGGATCGACATAGACTCCGGATGAGGCACAAAACAGGAAAAATAGGCCAAGGGCGCTGTGAGCGAACTAGATAGGGAGTGTCTATTCTCCCGGCAGCCCGGGTTCCAGCTTTGGTCTCCCCATAGCTTCATTGGTGTTTTGAAGGAGTCTCTTAATATGCTGAATAATGACACGTTCTTTACACTTAGTATTGAAAACAATGCTTTGCAGAAGTACTTATCACAAGCGGGGTAGCCGCACACGGTAGATGCCCGGCTGCTTGTAGTTGGTGACGTAATGATTTAGATATACAAGCAAGGGATTCAACGGGAAAAATTTGGTACAAAAATTGCCTAACGGAAGAAATTTCCTAAAAGAATGACCACCATATAGGGTTCGATCCATAAAAATAAGGGCGAGCAAGAGTTAAGCTATATTCGTGCTCGTAAAGGCAGCGCATTATTGTTTGTCCAATATGGGCGTTCGCACTAATACCTCTCGTTGGTCGGAAAATTGCGTGGCGCACACACAAAACGCGTCTAGCGCGCGTGTACGTGGCAATCAGGGTACATATACCAGAAAAAAGCGATTCTGGGTCCGCGTAGACATTCACAGTGAAGTAGACGCGTGTATGAAGCGGTGTGAAGCTTCATACGCCCGTCCACTCCACTGTATATATATATACCACGCTTTCATATATAAAAGGCAGACCCGTCTAGCAACTCCTTCAGTTCAACTAAGACTGCCATGGGTATGTCGAGCGGGCGAGTGACACAGCAGCTAACTCTCCGGGCGGGCAAGTGCCCAACGGCGTTATTGAACCCTTATATAGCCGAGGATGCAGTGCTGCCATCTAGTGGTACTGTCGTACACTACATCCTCCCTCCTGTGAAATAACACAACAAAACAGAGGAACACTTGATCCGGCACAAAACGTCGAGCCTTCTCGGCCTGCGGATTTTTCTGCCGAACCTAGAGACGCGTGGCGTAGAAGTAGAACCGCGGGGTGCATCGGCAGTGGAGGTGCTTTCCCGAGGCGATGCGGTTTCCTGGTCTCCGGCTGCTCGATCAGCTCCAGGCGTTGTTGGGCACATGGCGGTCTGCGCCGCCGCGGGAGTTCCAGGTGTACTGGTAGTGCCTTGCGCAGGACGTCCCGTTGTTAACCAGGTGCATTCGGTAGCGCTTGAGTACACCCGTCGGAGTCTCCACCACGTAGGAGCCCCATGACGATCGCGGGGGAGTTGACGTCCCGTACCCAGACCTGCTCGCCGGCCTCTTCAGGCCGGCAAGCAGGCGTGTCTTCTGTTGAAGTGGGATGCTTGGCGCCTCCGGTTGTCTTGGTCACGCCGAGTGAATGGGACCGACGGCGGCCAGGTAGGCTCCAGCTGGTGCGATGCCTTTGGTACCCGGGTCTGTAGGCGCCTGCCCATGAGCAGCTGAGCAAGGCTCACTCCGTTTACCCCAGGGCTGTCCCGGTATGCCAGAAGCGCAAGGTATGGATCATCCGCCTTCCGCAGTAGGTCCTTGACCGTCCTCACCGTCCTTTTCACCTCCCCGTTCGACCGTGGAAAATGGGGGCTGCTACTGACGTGGAGAAAACTGTAGGAATCGGCGAAGGCGGATTTGCAGCAAACTGAGGACCGTTATCGCCAGGCACCAGTCTCGGGTACCCTAGGTGCGAGAAGAAGCTCTTGATGACTTTGATGACAGCAGGTGCTGACGTCGAGCGCAGGATGATGACCTCCGGGAAGCGTGACCGGTAATCCACCAGAAGGACGTAGTCCTGGCCGTTCAAATGGTAAAGATCGACTCCCACCTCTCCCCAGGGTCGAGTTGGAGTGGTTGACGGCAGCAGAACTTCCGAGCGCTGCACCCTGGTTTCGGCGCACGTGGAGCAGTTAGACACCAGTGTCTCTATCTGGTTGTTGATTCCCGGCCACCAGACTGATTCCCGAGCCAGAGCTTTGCACCGGTTGATGCCTTGATGCCCATCATGAAGGAGCTCGAGCGTGCGGCTGTGAAGGGCGGACGGCACGACGATGCGGGACCCATTCAGAAGCAGTCCCTCACAGACGGTGAGGTCCCCCTGGTGCTGCCAGTACCTCTTCACGTGGAGAAGCAAGTGGGACTGCCGGGGCCAGCCGATGGCGCAGTATTGCAGCAGCAGACTGCAGACGCCGTCGTGGGCTTGAGCCTGGCGCAGGTGCTCGAGCTGCGACGAGACGATGTCTGGGAAGGAAGGCGTAGCGTTGGGTTGCAGCCTTATATAGTGTAGGCTTCGGGGAGTGTCCCAAGTCCTCAGAAGAGGCTGGGATCGAGACACAAGTCGCCCGAGGGTTGTGAAGTCCCTGAGACTTGGTGAACAAACGTGCAGACGCCCAAGGCTTGGATTGCCAGGAAGTAGAGCAGCTGCTTGGTGAGCTTGCCGTGTCATGACAGGGTAGCGACGTAAGTGCCTATGACCGGCAGAATGTTGTTGCCAGGGCCTTTCAACTCGCTCTTGGGTTCTTGAAGCTTCGAGGGGACGCCAGAAAACGTACTGGGTACGACAGAAACTTCGTCGCCAGAGTCCACCTTGAAGGAAAGTGGAAACCCATCGACGAGTACTTCGACAAACTTCGCGTTCGGACGCCCTCCCACAACTGCATGCAGCTCGATGAAGCTGGCAGAAGGCTTCGGTGTGTGCTTCCCGCTGCCGCGTTTCTTCTTAAGGCACACGTTCTCGAAGTGGCCACTGTTACATGTAGACAGAAGAAGTCACATGTAGATAGAACAAATCTGCCACATGCAGACAGAGGAAAGGGTCCGAGGCCCGAGCTCACTGCGAACACAATACAAGTGATTTATGGCCTCATCCCCAAAACTGCCCAACCCTGCTCTCCACTCCTCCATCTGCTCACAGCAGTAGGTGGCGATAGTAGCCGGTGGCGCTACAGCTAGTGCAGCAAAACACTATCACTTGTCACACTCCTCCCCCTTTAGTTCTTGTCATGGAGAATACCGGTTCACAGGGCGTCTTATCCGGGCACTTCATCTCAGTGCGGCAGGGCTTCCTCCCGATGGGACGACTGCTGCTGGCAGCTCAGTTCTGTTGTGGGGCTGACTTGATGGCTGTTCTGACTCAGTAGCAGCTCCTGCAGGCTCCACAGGCGCTGTTGTTTGTTGCTCAGCTGGCTGATCTAGAGGCACAGTGTTTGTAGGAGGTGGTGGCTGTACGAGGTTGGGGCGAATGTGGTCCCCATGTCTGTGCCACACAGTTCCATTTTGTAATACAATATCAGCTGAGGCGCAGCTCGTAGGGCTGCTAACAGAAGCAGGTACCCATGGTGGACTTGATCGAAAGTTCCTGGTGAACACTGGAGCACCCGGGTCCATTATTGGCGCAATGCGGCAACCCTTATTCGCATGCAGTTTTTGCTTTATCTGGTTCAATTGAACAGACGATCGAAGACTTGGGCGCATGACATCCAAGGGCGTCTTGATTCTTCTTCCCATGAGCAACTCGCGCGGCACACGGCCTGCTGCATCATGAGGCGTTGAGCGGTAATGGAAGAGCACCACTTGTGTCCTGAATTCACCCGGTGTGCTTTTCTTCAGTTTATCTTTGATGTTCTGTTGTACCCGCTCTGCAGCCCCGTTAGAAGCAGGGTGATATGGAGGCACCATCATGCGACGGATGCCATTTCTGTTCAGGAAGTCAGCGTACTGGCTGCTGGTGAATGCTGGCCCATTATCGGAAACAATGATGTCTGGCAGACCATGTTGAGAAAAGACTGTCCTGAACACAGATATCGTGGCCTCTGCAGATGGTGACGGAACAGGGTGAACGTCTACCCACTTGGAAAAAGCATCCACCATCACGAGGAAGTAGTGTCCCCTGAATGGACCTGCAAAATCAACATAGATCCTGAACCAGGGCTTGTCAGGAAATGACCATGGCATAATGGCATAACTGGTATCCTGCGTGCAGACTTCTGGTGCGCTTGGCAAACAGGGCAGCTCCACACCTGGTTGGTCATGTCATTGTCAATTCCAGGCCACCACACATGGGACCTAGCAATCATCTTCGATTTCTCATTTCCAGGGTGACCAGCGTGGAAAAGCTTAAGTACTTGGGAACAATGACACGGGCTCCCCACAAGAGGCATCCTTCATGCAGACTAAGTTCATTGGTCCTCGTAGCATAAGGGCCCCAGTCTCCACCTTTCCGAATAGGACTCCCGGTCAGGACAGCCTCAGCCACTTGTGACAGCATGGGATCCCTTATCGTGGCACGTCTAACGGCTGCAGGTGACAGGACATCAGCGTACGCTTGTTTTAACATGAAGACATTGGCAGGCGTAGAGTCGTGAACCTCAGTTGCAGGAAGAAGTAGCCGGCTGAGTCCATCAGCATGGCCTAGCATACTGCATGGTTTGTCGACGAGCTTCAATTTATAACTTGATAGGGTGAGTGCCCACCTGAGGACTCTCGGTGATGCCTGGCTTGGCACACCTCGACTTGAACCAAAAAGTCCTAACAATGGCTGGTGGTCTGTTACAGCAGTGAACGGCCTTCGCCACAGGTACTGATGAAATTTGCGGACACCAAAAACCAAAGCAAGACCTTCCTTGTCAGTCTGACTATAGTTACGCTCAGCAGCAAGCATAGTACGTGAAGCAAAAGCTACAGGTCTTTCGGTTCCATCTGATTCGGTCTGTGCAAAGACTGCACCAACACCATACGGCGACGCATTGCAACTGAGCACAAGTGGTTTTTCAGAACAGTAGTGGACCAGAACAGGTGCATTTGACAAGAACCTTTTACTTGTGATGAATGCTTGCTGTTGCAACTAGTACGGGTGTGAACACATCGGCTCCTGCTACTTCATATGTGGTCGGTTGGAAACTTGTAGTTCCTGTGGCTGAACTGTACGTCGTTCCATGCAGTTTGTTCTGAGGACTACGCCGATACCGGACTTTTCTCGGTGAGTGGTTCTGTTGCGAAATTTTTGGAGCTTTTCTGCCAGACCACGCCGAACGCCGCTAGGCCACCAGCTAGGCCTACTTCCCGGCGAAAACGCCGCAGAGGGGACTCTCGTCCCGCGCGGCCGTTCTTTTTCTACCACGAGATGTCTGTGCAAATTGTAGTTGAAGGTGAGGACATTACCCCCGAAGATTGCCTTGAATCCGGATGGACCACGGCCCTTTCGAAGCGCAAGGAATAAGGTGAGTTCAAGCAAGACGCGCACGCAAGTTCAGCACAACGTGGCGGCGTCTACGGCGGACGCAGCACCCTCGCCGTCGTGAAGAAGCGTCTCGCCGTCGCATCGTGGCTCCCCCGTCTACCGAGGGAGCACTATAGAATCATCGTTAGACCCCGAGGTGGCCCGAACGTCAAGAATGTAAACCAAATCAAGGTGGCCCACGCCCTGGCGATGGCAGCGCATCTCCGCCCGGCCGAGATAGCCGACGACATTGTGTGTCTCAACCCTATGCAGAACATTCTCGTCGTGAGTACGCCGGTCGAAAAGAACGCCCGAGCATGTGCTATAATCGAAGCAATCATGATCGGGAGGGCCAACTATGAGGTCAGCTCTTACTTGGCCACACCGGACAACAAATGTAAGGGGCTCGTCAGAGACGTCGATCTGGACTTTAATCAAGAGCTGCTTAGCAGCATGATTGTGCAGCCGAGAAACCCCAGAGCACTGGAGGTCAAGCGCATCAAGACCACTACAACGGTCGTCGTTCTCTTTGACGGCCTGAAGGTGCCCAACTACGTCATGTGCGGGCCAAGTATGTTATGGTGTACGCTTTACCGTCGACAAACGGATGTGTGCTATGCATGCGGAAGGTTAGGCCACCGGGCGGACCTCTCCCCGGCTCCCGAAGATGTGATTTGCAGAAGTTGCAGAGAGCCATCGCCGTCCGAGGATCACACGGGCCCCCCCGAGTGCGCCCTCTGTGGAGGGTCTCACTCTACAGCGGACAAGCTGTGCAAGCAGCGATTCCAAGTTCCATATGTGGTTCGCAGAAGAAGACACGAACGTCAGTGCGCGAAACCACCTGCGCCGACCGGCGCCGAGCAGGTGCGGAGCCACAGCAGATCCCCGTCGAGAGGGCGCGCCGACCAACCGACGCCACGCTATTCGTCCAGGAATGAACACTCCTGCTCCAGAAGTCGTTCACGATCCAGGGGACCGCCTGCCGTTTGACTACAAGCACCGCCCACTGGGGAGACCCGCTGGGCAGGCTGTGTCAAGGGAACGTCACCCACGGTAATGAGGGAAGTATGACCACTGCCAGAGCATGGCGCGGCTAGGATCGCGGAACTCGAGCGTGAAAACGCTTTGCTAAGGAGCGCCTTTGGGCGCCTTAAAGCCGAACTAAAGTTGGCGGCCGCGTCGCCGCCTTCGCAGTTGCCTCCCCCATCAGGGACGGTTGACATGCACGTTGAGACCCCTTCGGAGACGCCTGCAGCTGGGCGCCCCGCTGAGAGCCCTGTCCGAACCTTTACGAGATTAGGGATTGCAAGAGCTCAAATCTGAGTTTAAGGAATTCAAGACAGACATGAGAGAGTTTCAGACCGAATTACGGAATATGCTCAAGTCCCTTGGCGAGGCGTTTTCCGCTCTGAGCGTGAGGGTCGGAGCGCTCGTATCCGCGGTCGGTATTGGGTCGTCGGATTCGGCGGTTAGAGAACAGTCTTTGAAGTTATAAATCATGGAGGGTCGACCTAGCAACGTCGTAATTTGGCAGTGGAACTGTTGTGGATTCCAGCGTAAGAAAGCGGTCCTTGATTAATTCATTACATCATAACAAGCCGCACATTATCCTTCTCCAAGAAGCATTGACGGGCTCATTCACCCTATCGGGATATAGGTCTCGCTGTCTTTTCGGGCAAAATAAAAGGGGCCTCTGCACCCTTGTGTCGAAGTTCACCACCATAGTTCACGATCTTTTGAACCATACTAAGAGTGAGCACTTCTTAATCGAGGTCGTACCAAACGGGCAGCTTAGGAACAACCTCTTCATTCTCAACATTTACATTACTCGTAGGGACATGAGACAACGCTTTACGTCGCTCATGTCCAAGGCAGTCAAGGCGGGCGGAGCCCCACTCATAATTGCCGGGGACTTTAATGCCCCACATTAGTAGTGGGGATATCACCACACTAACGCAAAGGGTAGAGATCTATGTCAGGCGGCCTCGGACCACAACCTCACTCTAATCACTGATCCCTCCGTCCCTACCAGAATTGGCAATTCATGCTCCAGAGCCACCACTCCGGATCTCACCTTTGTGGCCAACTCGAGGTCGGTAATCTGGCACAACCTTAACGAAAGTCTCGGTAGTGATCACTACATTCTGGCCACCTCGATGGAAGTACAGAGCAGGCCCCCGAGGGAATTGAAATTCACAGATTGGGACTTTTTCCGCACAATCAGGGAGCAGGGTGCTGAGGACCGCCAGTTAAGGAGCCTTTCGACCACTGGGTAGCACAACTCAAACAGGATGTGGTTGCGGCCACCAAGTTCATAGTTACTGATGTTAAGGTCGACAGGATGTACAGCCGTCTAGCGCACTTGTTCGAAGCAAAAAACGCACTTCTAGTTAGATTAGTTCTAGATAAAAGCTCAACCGTAGGCTCCGAAAAAAGATCGCTGAGCTGAATCGCGAGATTGAGGAACACTGTCGGACGCTCTCTAGGCAACAGTGGGACGAGGTTTGTAGCTCGGTCGATGGCCAGATGCGCACAGGGGGCAAGTTGAACTTGCTTAAGCACCTGCTCAATGAATCAAACTCGAAACCCAACCAGAGGGGGGCAATCCACAAAATCGTCCATGTGGCCAAGCAGGAACACTCAGAACAAAAAATACTCCAAATACTCGCGGAAGCTTATTTGCCGGTTGATCTCGCGTGCGACGCCGACTATCCTCCTTACGAGGGTTCGCACACGGAATATATAGAAGAACCTTTCAGCACGGCTGAAGTGAGAGAGGCCCTCATGGGACTGAATGGGCGATCGGCGCCGGGCCCAGACGGGATCTCTAATAGGCTCCTTCGTAATCTGGACGATGCTTCCATACAAACGCTGACGCATGAGATTAACAAGGTGTGGGAACAGGGAGCCGTCCCGGAATCGTGGAAACTGGCGTCAGTCATTCTTACCCGAAACCGAGACAACCCCCCTCGGTCTCTCTAATCTCAGACCCATATCGCTTGCATCCTGTATAGGCAAGGTGGCCGAACACGTCATTAACAAACACATTGAAGAGCATGGTCTCTTTCCGTACAACATGATTGGCTTCCGGCCGCCACTCTCGACCCAGGACACCATGATGTTGATCAAACATCAGATTATCGACGTGCAGACGAAAGATGCCAGGGCAATCCTGGGCCTTGACCTGGAGAAAGCCTTTGACAATCTCTCGCACATGCATATTCTCAAGTCTATCTCTAGTTTTGGCTAAGGGCATAGATTCCATGCATTCATCAGTGGAGACCGGATTTTAGGCAAATGCCTTTTTTGTTCCTTGCGCTCCTATCACCCCACTTTGATATATGAGCATGAATTAGAGGTTAAGAAGTGCTTTTATAGTGTTCTTATAGTGCCTATAAATGCCTATTTTGGCGTTTGTGCCTAAATGACTATAAATGCCTATTTTCAATCTCGGCGCCTATATGAACACTATTTAGCCTCAAGTTTCGCTTTCGAGTGCATTTATAGACCGTTATTCATGTTACCGGAAAACCAGATGGGATGATGAAGTTAGGAAATTTGCAGGCGCAAGTTGGAATACGCTAGCGCAAGACAGGGGTAATTGGAGTTTGCAGGGAGAGGCCTTCGTCCTGCAGTGGACATAAAATATAGGCTGATGATGATGATGATTCATGTTACCGGGCAACATTGACTGTTCGGAACTTTATGGGGTTCAACCTAGTCCTCTATTTCAACCAACTCTCGGAAAACAACCGCTAGCAGCAGTGAAATGGGACGCGCCGCGGTTGGCGAACGCGAAACCGCGGAGGGCCGTCAGGGGAAAGGAGAGTGAAGAGCAAAAGAAGAAAAAAATTTGCCGCGTATCTGCGTGCTTCGCTGCAAATGTCGTCGAAAGACGATAGTCTTCTGCCGGCCGTACTACATGATTGCTGGTCTGATCCGCGGCCACCCGTGATGCTGTTCTCGTACCATTTCCGTCCTGGCATGAAGGTTTGTTTGAACAGATTTCATTTTACCGCATTATTTCATCAAGCGGGCATTTATGTTTTGCCCTGCCTCAGACAGCGCTTCCTTTATGTTGAATCGGCCGCATCTGGCTGGCATTGATAAAATTGAGGAGGCGCTGCGTGAGACATGGACGCCATCTGGCAATACATCGGGAAACATGAGCTTGTGCAGAGGGTTTCCTTCCTCCATGGCAGAGGGCGCTCGTCGGCGCGCAGTCGGGGAACGTCGTTCGTCGGCGCGCATAGCATGGCATTTTCAGCGCAGCTTAAGAAACTAGGGTCTTTAGAGTTACGTATCTGTATTTTCTATTAAAGGAACACACCTCCTAATACTTACCTAGTGATGTTGCGCCTCAGATATGCGTAATATTTACTTTGTGATCGATAACGTTCACAAGTATGAACAGCCGTACCAGTTTAAGTAGTGTGGGCGGTAAGCAAGTGGTCCAACTTTGGCCGGGTGGCTGAATCGGGTGACAGACAGACAAACAGACAGACAGACAGACCAAATTTTCAGCGTTTAAGTTCCCCAAGAAAGACTATCGTCTTTAAAAAAATGTGATGTGCACACGGCTTTTGTTTTGTTTGTAATTTACTTTTTAAGGTGTTCACTGCCGTCGAGCGTTCCTTCTCAGCGTACAAGATCATTCTCAGTGACAAGAGGAACAATTTTGAATCCAAAAATCTGGAGATGGTGGTAGTTTGCTATTGTTTCCACAATCTTCACAGTGATTCTTAGACTACGTTCCGCGTGATCTCCAAATAGATTTCTTCAAACATGTGCACTTCAAATGGGCGGAAGTGTATTTGGCAGTGTTGGGACGTTTTGCCTTTACAATTCCGATAATGTCATTGTATATGAGAAAATTGCCAGAGTTGTACCTAACAGTCCTCATGTAAGAACATGGTAATTTCTTAATAAATTGTAGTCTCTCTTGCATTTATTATTCGTCTGTTTTTGTGGTGCCTTAATTTAATTGCATCAGGCAGACATTAAGTATCGTTTTTTAATCAGTATTCCCAGCTTTCAACTATTCTTTTTCATGCCTGTTTCACTATATGCGACGCTCAATTATAGTGGCCATTGAACATGAATATGAGCAGTGTGCTTGTTGAATTACGCCAAATGATCGCCATTAGTCCAGCAGTGTTATGGGATAATTGCACGGCTATGTTCAACTGTTGGCGCCTTTGTGCCATCATAAACAATAACATTTCTTGTTTTCCTGTCGTAGATGTAGGTCGCGCACGTCTTCGTTTGAAATTATTTGCATTTATGTAAAAAATATTGTGCCTATATTTACGACGTTGGAGGCCTAAAACGTTGCTTAGCCTACCTATTTTTGGCGCCTAAAACGCGCTTTTTTAATGCCTAAAGCTCCGGCCTCTATTCATCAGCTCGTTCCTCAAAAGCAGAAGGGCCACGATTAAGATAGGAGATCTCAAATCAGAACCACTCATTATTGGCTCCAAAGGCACGCCACAAAGTTCGGTGGTCTCACCACTTTTATTCAAGATTGCTCTCTGTGGGCTCTCCGAGAGGCTCTCTCAAGTCGAGGGCATAAGTGTATACCCTTTACGCCGACGATATCACCGTCTGGTGTACTGGCGGCAGCGAGGGCAGAGTAGAGGCGGCACTCGAACAGGCTGTGGATTACACCGAGGCTTTCCTTAGTCGAACCGGACTCCGTCTCTCTCCGAGCAAGTCGGAACTTTTGCTGTATAGACACAAGAGAAGGAGTGTCAAACCTAAGGGCTGGGTCCCCCTCTCGGACGTCAATGTAAAGCTTCGCACCAGCTCTGATCATCTCATCCCTAGGTTAGAGGTCATCAGAGTTCTTGGCATGCTTATAGAGGCTAATGGCACTAATGGGCAGACAATAAACAAGCTTACAGCTAAAACGGAAAGCATGGTTCCGCTTATTACTAGAGTCTGCAACTCTCGAGGAGGAGGACAGGGAGGACAATTTACTAAGGTTGTTACACGCTTATTTAATGAGCAACATTACCTACGTTGCCGCCATGCACTGCTGGTAGGGTCACGAAAAGACCAAGCACAATCTCCTGATCCGCAAGAGCATCAAGAGAGTTCTAGGACTCCCTTCGAGCGCTAGCACGGAACGCCTCATGTAACTGGGTATTCACAACACGTTGGAAGAGATAATCGAGGCACAGCATACGGCTGAGATGGCCAGGCTCTCCTCCTCGACTTTGGGCAGGAGCATCCTGGCCGTCCTATAGGATGTAATCCAGCCCTAGAAGAGGAACACAAACATAATCTCACTAAGGAGCAAAGGGCTTACATAACAGTCTCTCCTTTTCCCCGTAACGTGCACCCGCAGCACAATGCGGGGAGGAGGAGGGCCAGGGGAGAAGCCCTGCTCAAAGATGTTCGTGCAAACCCACAGTCTGCATGCTTCGTAGACGCGGCACAGTACGGTCGATCGGCCAACTTCTCGGCCGTCACGGTTGATCACACAGGTTCTGTTCTCCACTCTGCTTCTATCAGAAACGCCACTCCCGCTAAGGCTGAACAGGTAGCTATCGCCCTTTATTTTTATTTATTTATTTATTTTCGTACTCTCAATCGCCCGAAGGCTTTACAGAGAGGAGGGGCAAGAACAAATGTAAGTATTAATGGTGGACTTGAAATTCTTGGAGTCAGAGATGGCGGTGATGGAGGCAGGGAGGTGGTTCCAGTCTTCCGAGGTTCTTGGTATAAGTGCGTCAGAGTAGATTTTTGTACGACAAAGGGGTACACCAACTTTCTGGGAATGATCAATGCGAGATGACACGTACGATGGCCGATGTAGTAATTCTTCCTTAAGTGTGAGATCGAAGTAAAATATTTTATGGAAGAGGCACAATCGAGAACACTGTCGGCGCAGAGCGAGGTCTGGTAGGTCAAGAGTTAATTTCATTGCGGAGACGCTAGAATAACGACTATAGTTAGAAATTATAAACCGGGCGCTGCGATTCTGGATAAGCTCTAAAAAGTTTGTTAGTGTTACCTGGCCAGGATCCCAAATTGAGCAAGCATACTCAAGTTTGGGTCTGACCAAGGTCTTGTAAAGTGTGAGTTTAACTGTAGTATTGGCGCGTGAGAAGTTGCGACACAAAAAACCTAGCATGCGGTTAGCGTTGTTGATAATATAGTTCAGATGCAAAGTCCATGATAGATTCTGGGCTATAGTGACGCCGAGGTATTTGTAAGAAGTTACGGCGGTTAGGGGTGTGTTATTAAGAGTGTAATCAGCGGGATTAGTTGAGTAAGGCACTCGAGACACGCGCATGCTTTTACACTTGTTAATATTAAGTTTCATTAGCCAATCAGCACACCAGCGGGAAATACTATCAAGGTCAGTCTGTAATGCATTATGGTCACAGGAGTTAGAAATTATGCGATATATTACACAATCATCAGCAAACAGTTTTATAGTAGAAGAAACTTGGGTAGGAAGATCATTGATGTATATGAGAAAGAGTAGTGGTCCTAGAACCGACCCCTGAGGTACCCCCGATGCTACTGAAGCGAAAGAAGAATCATGACCGTTAGCCGAAACATATTGAAAGCGGTTAGAAAGAAAACATTTATTCCAACCTAGGACATTGGCATCGAGGTTCAAACTGTCAAGTTTAAAAAAGAGTAGCTGATGTGAGACTGAATCAAATGCCTTAGCGAAATCTAGAAAAATACAGTCGACAACGAAACCATTATCAACAGCGCGAAATAAGTCGTTTGTAAATAACAGAAGTTGCGTTTCACAGGAAAGATATTTTCTAAAACCATGCTGACAAGTAGAAAAAAATGAGTTAGGTTCAACAAAACATACCACGTGTGAATAGATGACGTGTTCCATGAGCTTGCAAGGTATACTGGTCAATGATATCGGTCTGTAGTTCAGTGGAGAGTGAGAAACACCTGATTTGTGCAAAGGAACCACCCTCCCCACCTTCCAATCACTTTGTATGGTGCAACATTGCAATGACTGTGAGAAAATCTCGCAAATAATCAATGATGAATACACTGATGTACATTTCAAAAACTTCGAATTAATACCGTGAGAGCCAGCACTGCTAGAGACCTTTAGGGTTTCAATTAAACTAGACGTACCAGTTGAATCAAACACAATAGGATACATATTGGAAAAACCCGAGTCGGGATAATCAGGATATACAACAGGATTATTATGCGAAAAAAAGGAAATAAATGCATTATTTAATACATTACAACAGTCCTTGTTATCTACAGGAACGCCACCAGTATCACAAAGCTCAATCAAGGTTTCATTTTTGTCATTGACTGCGCACCAAAATTTTCGAGGATTGTCACGTAGAAGTGTCGGCAGTGTGCTACAATAAGTCATCCTTGGCGCGTGCTATAGCCTGTTTGTATTCGTTATCTGCGTTAGTATAAGGAAACCAGCTCGAGTCGTTCGTGGATCTTTTTGTGCGTCGAAATAGCCTTTTCTTTTTATTCAGAAGCCGTTTAAGTTGTGCGTTAAACCAAGGTGCCCGAGATTTAGTCGTAATACGCTTCAGTGGGATGTAACGGTCCATTAGGTATTTTATTTTATCTTTAAACAAAGCCCAGTTTGCTTCCACCGTGCGAGTGTACAAATTCGGCAAATAATCGCTAATGAAGGATGACAACTCAGAATTAATAGCGGTGACATCAGCATTCTTATAATCACGAATAACTTTGGATGATTTGACCGAAGGGGTGCAAGCACGTAAGTCGCAAAGTAGAATGCAGTGATCACTAACGCCAGGAAAATGTTGAACACTTGGAACGAGGTTAGGGGTTGTGGTTAAAATGAGGTCCAACACGGTGGCGGAATGACTGGAACTTCGTGTCGGATTAGTGACAAGTTGCGTGAGGTTAAAATCAAGACATAGGTTAATGAACGCAAGGCAATCAGATCCACCCTTTATAAGTGTAGGTTGGGTTTTCCAGTCAATCCCTGGAAAGTTAAAATCGCCCACTAAGAATAAAGTGAATGAAGAAAAATGTTGTGTCAAGTTGCTTAAAATGTCGGAAAGTTCATTGCAAAATGTGTTAGTTGAACTAGGTGACCGGTAGCAGACACTAAAGATGAAGTCTTTGTGATCGACGGTTATTCGAGCGCATGCAAATTCCAAATCAGTAGAAATAGTTATCTCGCGACAAGATATGGTATCACGGACGGCTATAAGCACTCCGCCACCTGTCCGCTGCTCGCGGTCTCGACGCAAGAATTTATAGTTACTTTCACATTCAAAAATGTCATGATTAGCTATCTGATTTGAGAGCCACGTTTCTGTAAGAATGACTATGTCCGCTGAACACGTGTCTATTAGAGAAGACAAAGATTCGCGTTTGTTACCTACGCTGCGCACGCTAGAATAGAAGAGAGAGACCTGTTTACGATTCGGGTTAGTAATAAGAATCGCCCTTGACGATTCTTGACGATTCTAAGCAACAGATCTACACAGAATCACGAGCGGCGGTCAGGGCGTTTGCGTCTGGATCGGTATCAGCTGAAGCAACTCGCATTTGAGGTCATAGGAATATTTCTCCTCACAGAATCATCTGGTTTCCGGCTCACCTCGTATCACATCTGGACTCCATGTCCAACTTGAATGAGATCGCCCACGCCCGAGCGCGCGAACTGACTTACCGCGCTGGGCAACCTGGGGGATCTTTCGACTCTAATCTAGCAGTCTTTAGGGACGTTCTCCTCACTTTTAATGAACTCATAAAGCATTATCAGTCGGGCAGGAGGGTCTTCCCCCTTCCTCACGCGAAGCTCTCTAGAGCGCAGGCATCTACCCTCCGCATGCTTCATACCAGGTCATATCCTAGTCTTTATACCCAGAGCCAGTTCGTCGAATCCCTTGATCCAGCATGCCCGGATTGTGGCGCCGCTTGTACGTTAGACCACATGCTCTGGCAGTGCCCCTCATTACAGGGTCCTCAACACACAACCGAAGAGGAATGGAGCTCCATGCTCAGGAGCTCAGACCTTCCACATCAACTCAGGGCCGTCCATAGGGCCCGCGACGCGGCGGTGAGGCTCGGCCTACCCTACGGAGCCTAAATGCAACGCCGTTTTAGGGTGAAGGCAGCCTTTGTAAGGGCTGACCAAGAAAATCTCGCGTCACATGTAAACAACTTATAAGGAACGATATTGGATATATTTTTTACTGCAAAAACACACAAGCGAGGAATTCCGTTCAGGCCAATTGTGTCCGAGCGAGGGTGTTGGCAGGTTCTGGTCGCAGAGTTCTTGCAGAAAATGTTGAATTCCTTAGAAGTACAGGATCCGTACTTATTAATAAACTCTGAAGGCCTTGTGAAATTTTTGGCATCAGATAATACAAGTTACAGCTGGGGATTCAGCATAGATGCTCAAGACCTCTATTATTCCTTGCCGCATGGACCCTTAATGCGCAGTATTAATGATTGCATAACAAATGAGAATGACGAGGTGTCATTTCGCAACACGTGCGGGATGACTGTTGAATCCTTTCTTGAACTTCTGCATTTTTATTTAGCTAATACACACGTAGGATTCTGTGATGAAACGTATATACAGGCAGGGGCCGTGTGCATCGGGTCAAAGGTAGCTCCCATCCTTAGTAGCATTTTTCTGGGAAGCATAGACAGAGAGCTGGTAAAAGATTTAGAAGGTGTAGTATATAAGGTATACAGATATGTAGATGACTACTTGATTTTGGGCTGTCATGTAGACAAAGATGTTTTCAGAAATATGGTAGTAAAAGCCTTTAATTCTCTGGGCAAGGGCTTGGTATTCACTTCTGAAGTACCAGTAGATAATAAGCTACAGTTTCTAGATGTCAAGTTAGAATTTCTACCGGAACATGTGTGTTGGTCATTCTCGCCCCGAGATGGAAAACCGCTAATGAACTATGCCTCTAACCATTCTAGGCTTGTGAAGAATGGTATAGTAATTTCATGTTTCAGGTCGGCGTTGTTGAAATCATGTTACCACACTGTAAACATTGCATTTCTTGAGCAAGTTAATCGGTTGAGAAAGGCTGGGTACCCGCTCGCTGTGATGCTGGCGTCATGCTCTAGACTAATGAAAAAACTTAAACAGGATAAAGAATCACGCACAAGTAATCAAAGACAGAAAGATTTAGCTTCTAAGGTGTCAGTGATTCCGTATGTTCATGGCCTTTCACACAGACTTAGAAAGGTGGCTGGGAGTTACGAAGTAAAAGTGGTGTTTTCGGCAAAAAACAAAATAGGTAGTGTGTGTTCTAAGGTAAAAAGCAAGTTTGAAAGTAAGGATTGTAAGGAAGAAGAAGTGCGTCGTGTAGAGCTCCGCAGCCGGATCGCCAGCGCTACTGAAGTGGGTCTCGGGCTCGACGCTGTTCCTGGTGCGCCTGGCTAAACCTACGCTGCTGTGTCTTCCTGTCGGCGTCTGCCGACAAAAAGCTGCATATTTGTTTGAGAGCATCAGCCTGAATTCATCTGCTTTTACCCTTACTGCCTCTATGTTGGCTTGTTTCCACTTGACTAATTTCACTCTTTCTCTCTTCAAATTGAGAGAAATCCTAGACCTCACTAACCTATGATCACTGCACTTTACCTTACCTAACACTTCTACATACTGCACTATGCTTGGATCGGCAGAGAGTATGAAATCTATTTCATTCCTTGTTTCTCCATTAGGGCTTTTCCAGGTTCACTTCCTGTTACTGCGCTTCCTGAAGAAGGTATTCATTATTCGGAGCCTATTCCTTTCCCCGAATTCCACTAACATCTCTCCTCTTGCATTCCTCGAATCGATGCCGTAGTTGCCAATTGCTTGCTCAGCATCCTGCTTTTTCCCCACTTTTGCATTGAAGTCTCCCATGACTACAGTATACTGAGTTTGCACCTTTCTCATTGCTAATTCAACATCTTCATAAAACTGTTCTATTTCTTCATCATCGTGACTAGAGGTTGGGGCGTAGGCTTGTACTACCTTCATCTTGTACTACCTGCAAATCGAAGGTCATGACATTGTATTCCGTCGCAATTATTTATCGCCGTCACTTCAGAATCATCTCATCGTCGTCATGCCGTCGTCCTTATATGGTTTCGTCGTTCTATCTACATCATTCCTACCTCGTAATTCCATCGTCGTCACTGCATGCACCGTCGGCGTTCGGTCCTTGTTCTACCATCGTGAGGTAACATTGGCGAGCGATGGTCATAACAAAGCGGGTCAATCAGGGAGACAGTGTATGGCCGAATATAGCCGAATCACTTGAAACATCAGGAGAAACACTACGGATTCTAAATAAAGGTGTCTTAGCTAACACGGTGTGTCGCTTCTTGTTCGCTAGATTGTGTGAATATGAATCGCATTAACTTCGATAGTCATCTTAACATGGGTTCTGCAGGAATTCTTTCGTCTTCGCGACACTAACGAACTATTGTCCACATTGTTCCCAGCCTATTAACACCTCGAATTCCAAGAGGTGATCGTGCTCAGGCGTTTGACAGACGACCCGAAGTTTGATGGAGGTAGTGGCATGATTTCGACAGCGGCGCTGCCTATGGACAAGGGGAAACACATTTGGATGGGTGGGAATAGCGGCGAAAGGCACACTTCAAGAGTTGCTAGACATCACAGATTCGAATCAACCTGACAAAGAGTCAGAAATATATATACATTAAAGTCGCGCTAAAGAAATTGAAAATTATTAGATTGGTGCGAGACTCGCTGCAAGAACATTCATTAGACTGTCTCATGTATCCGAGCTATCCTTAACGGGAATGAATGAGATGAGTTTCGATAAAACTCGTTACATATTTCAACAGCGGAAGACGTGCCTAGACGCAGAGTCGGCTGCAATATTTGGTTGCTGCACAAAAGTATCTAGATTTTCGGCGTGATGATTTTAACAGAAAAACAAAAATTAAATAAGTTTTCAAGAAGTACTTAGAGTACCTCGATAAAATATTAGCAAATAAATTCTGAAAAGTTCATTTGCAACTTTTTTGTGTCTTAAGGCACAGGGCAACTTACTACTGGTTTCCATTAATTTTCTTCGTTATATTTTCAAGCGAGTTGAATATTCTGCCATAGGTTAATTCACAATTAGCCCAACTAATGAAACTGAGACTTTCAAGTGTATATTGTTCTTATACAAATGCTTTAGGTCTACGCGGATGCTGCAAGATTTCTCAACATTGGGGAGGGGAATGTGAAAAACAAAAAAGAAATGCAGAGCACTTTATTGCCTCAGTAAATATTTATTTTGAATGCTATTTCCACTCGTTAAGTGGCTCGACCCTCGTGTTTGCAGCCTTGTATATGTTTTTATAGCACTAGGTGCGTTGTCTGCGAATTTACGTGAATAAGCAAGCAGATCATACTTTAATCTGGCGCAGAAAAAAACACAAGGAAAGCCTACGTTGTAGATGCAATGTACTGAAACACAATTAGACAGAGTCTAAATTTGCATATATTTCTAAATAAGGATGCCTAAATTGTCGATTGAAAAGTTGACATCATTATAATGCACCCGAATAAAGCAATAAAAATGGCCTGTTCTGTGTGAAAATATGATGAGCGTTGGCCTTGTGGTTCAACAATTTCTGTTTAATTAACAAAAAGCTTCTAGTGGCCGTGTATTATCGTATTCCTGAAAGCCAGTAACCAGCGTATCTAAATTTACATTCGCACCAAAATTATTGGCTCGAGTTCCATCACTGTAGGTACATCCGAATGACTATATTAGATTCAAAAGTGAGATTAAATGGCGGGCCGCGGCGTGTACGGTAGTGTTCCCCTATGCCTTCGCTATAGTATGTTGCCGCACACTTTAAAGCACGAGCATGGTGATCAACCGATGTGCTTTTCTACAACTTCATCCCTAAATGTATGGCGGGGTTCTGCCACTCCCGGTGGTTGTTGCCAGCCTGATCCCTTCCCATTTTCCTAACTGTCGATTGTATGGTTTGTTTTCATACCAAATATTCACATAATAATCTGTGGGTGTTCGGCTAGCAATAAAATATTTATTTCGCTGACAGTTAACTTATCAAGTAACTAGCAAGAAGGGATGCAGGGCAAAAACCTTCTTTAATGCAGCTTGAAGACCGCCCGGCGGCCGTTGATCACATGACAGTATCTTCACAATAATCGCGAACTCGAGCTAGCTTCGTATAGGCAAAAGGGCTAATGGGTCGAACAGAACCGGGCCGGCCAAAGTATGATACTGTCGGGCTTGGGCCAGGCCCGGACCTGAAAAACCGGCCCGTGCAGTGCTATACTTCAGATAGTCTGATCAGCAGATTCCCATACTGTAGTAGTGACGCTGATAGAAGCATCGATAACGTTCAAGAAACTTCCGATACATGCAGGCGCATCCTGTGCCCAACGATAACGTTTAACATTTGTTAGCCGGTGAAAAGCGGTCACCGGTGAAAGATAAACATGTATACTTATCAATACCCTCCCCTTAAAAAGCGTCGTCCCGATGCTAAAAACAAGAAAGCGAAAACAAAACCACGCGTACAGAGAGAGAGAAAAAAACAATAACAAAGTAACAAAGTACCGAAGTTCGTCAGCAGGCGTAGAAAGCCTTAAGACGCACCACGTGGATGACTTCAGGTCGTGCCCGGCTCCGCTGTGATTGCGAAATGCTGTCTGGCACGACCTCATAGTCCAGTGTCCCAATACGTCGGATGATCTTATATGGTCCGAAATAGCGACGTAACAGTTTCTCGCTAAGTCCTCGTCGGCGTATCGGAGTCCAGACCCAAACACGGTCGCCAGGCTGGTACTCGACGTAGCGTCGTCGAAGATTGTAGTATCAGCTGTCGGTCCTCTGCTGGTTCTTGATGCGCAGGCGGGCGAGCTGTCGACCTTCTGCGGCACGCTGCAAATAGCTGGCAACGTCGAGATTTTCTTCGTCGGTGACGTCCGGTAGCATGGCATCAAGAGTCGTTGCCGGGTTCCTTCCGTAGTCCAGGTTGAGCGGCGCCACGTGCGTCGTTTCTTGCACGGCCGTGTTGTATGCGAAGGTCACGTGCGGAAGGATGGAACCCCACGTCTTGTGTTCGACGTCGTCGTTCATTGCCAGCATGTCGGCGATGGTCTTATTTAGGCGCTCGGTGAGGCCATTCGTCTGCGGTAGGTAGGCGGTGGTCCGGCGATGGCTTGTGTGGCTGTATCGCAGGATGGCTTGAGTTAGTCCTGCCGTAAAGGCCGTAACTCTGTCCGTGATGAGGACTTCTGCGGCAACGTGACGCAGGAAGGTGTTCTCAACGAAGAATCGGGCTACCTCGGCGGCACTGCCTTTGGGCAAGGCTTTTGTTTCGGCGTAGCGGGTGAGGTGGTAGGTAGCTACGACGATCCATTTATTCCCGGACGTCGACGCCGGAAAAGGCCCAGTAAGTCCATCCCGATCATCTGGAACGGTCGGCGAGGTGGCTCGACTGGCTGTAGAAGTCCTTGTCGGCGGTGTTTTGCGTCGCTGACAGTCTCGGCATGTCCTTACGTAATGGTCGACGTCGGCAGAAAGGCGAGGCCAGTAGTATCTTTCTTGTATCCTCGCGAGCGTGCGGGAAAAACCGAGGTGTCCAGCCGTTGGGTCATCATAGATAGCTTGCAGAACCTCTGGACGCAATGCTGAGGGTACCCCGAGGAGGTAGTTGGATCGAAGAGGCGAGAAGTTCGTCTTTAAGAGAATGTCGTTTTGCAAGAAAAACGACGCCAATCCTCGCCTGAACACGTTGGGCACAATGATGGTCTTGCCTTCCAGGTAGTCTACAAGGCTCTTTAGTTCCGGGTCAGCTCACTGTTGTTGGATCCTAAGAAAGTGTCGTCATCCTGGTCGTCCTGTGGCGGAGGTTGGACGGGGGCGCGGGACAAGCAGTCGGCATCAGACTGCTTTCGCCCGGACTTGTACACGACGGTGATGTCGAAAGCTTGAAGTCTCAGACTCCATCGTGCGAGGTGACCTGAAGGATCCTTCAAGTTAGCTAGCCAACACAAGGCGTGTGGTCGCTCACAACTTTGAAGGGCCTGCCATAGAGGTAGGGGCGAAACTTTGATGTAGCCCAGATGATGGCAAGGCACTCCTTTTCGGTTGTGGAATAATTTGTTTCCGCCTTCGACAGCGACCGGCTAGCGTAACTTACAATCCTTTCTAGTTCGTCAGTCCTCTGCATAAGCACGGCGCTGAGTCCTGCACTGGTTGCGTCGGTGTGCACTTCGGTATCGGCGCTTTCGTCGAAATGTGCAAGCATTGGCGGCGACTGCAGGCGTCGCTTCAGTTCTTCAAATGCTTCGACTTGCGGCGTCTCGCACTTGAACTCGACGTCGGCCTTGTACGTCAGTGGCTCAGCGATCCATGAAAAGTCCTTGACGAAGAGCCTGCAATAGGCGCGCAGTCCAAGAAATCTACGGACTGCCTTCTTGTCGGCGGGCGGAGGAAAGTCAGCGATGGCCGCAGTTTTCGGTGGATCAGGGCACACTCCAGACTTGTTGATGACGTGGCCCAAAAACAAGAGCTCCTCGTATGCGAAGCGGCACTTTTCTGGCTTTAACGTGAGTCCGGAGGTCTTGATTACTTGAAGAACTGTTTGAAGGCGCCGGAGGTGTTCCTCGAAGCTTGAGGCAAACACAACGACGTCGTCCAAATCGACTAGGCAAGTCTGCCACTTCAAGCCTGCCAGTACATTATACATTACGCGTTGGAAAGCCTCAGGTGCCGAGCAAAGACCAAACGGCATGACCATGAACACGAACAGTCCGTCTGTGTTATAAAGGCTGTCTTCTCCCGGTCCCTCTCGTGGACTTCGACTTGCCAGTAGCCGGTTTTGAGGTCCATTGAAGAAAAATACTTTGCGTTGTAGAGTCGATCCAAGGCGTCGTCAATATGTGGGAGAGGGTATACGTCCTTCTTCGTGATTTTATTGAGGAGACGATAATCGACGCGGAAACGTAGCGTTCCATCCTTCTTCTTTACTAACACCACGGGGGACGCCCACGGACTCTTGGACGGCTGGATGATGTCGTCACGTAGCATTTCGTCGACTTGTTGCCTTATGGCCTCGCATTCGCGCGCCGAAACTGGGTACGGGCTCTGACGGAGTGGGTGGACATATTCGTCGGTTATGATGCGGTGCTTGGCGACAGGGGTTTGTCGAACTTTTGACGACGACGAGAAGCAGTCCTTGTATTGCAGGAGCAGAGCTTTTAGCTGTTCTTTGTTATGATTGGGAAGGTTCTGATTGACGCCGAAAGTTGGTTCAGGTACTACAGTCGCCGTTGCAGGTGCACTAGAATCCGTGAAGGCGAAAGCACCCCAGGTGTGTACTATTTCGTTGATGTAGGCGACCGTGGTGCCTTTGTTAATGTGCTTGTATTCGTGGCTGAAGTTCTTGCTTTCCCTTCACGTAGCTCAGCTATGCCTCTAGCGACGCAAATTTCACGGTCGAGCAGTAAGTGATGATCGCCCTCGATGACGCTCTCCATGTCAGCAGGCACTTCGGTACCGACGGAAATCATTACGCTGGAGCGAGGCGGAACGGTGACTTGTTCTTCAAGCACATTCAAGGCATGGTAACTGATGTTTGTATCCGGCGGTATCGCTTTGTGCGTTGAAAGCGTTATCGACTTGGACCTTAAGCCGATGACTGCACCGTGTTGGTTTAGAAAGTCCATGCCTAGGGTAGCATCCCTGGAGCCGTGCTGCGGGATTAAGAAGCTCGCCGGATAAGTGTGGTTGTTTACCGTGACTCGCGCTGTGCAGATTCAAGCCGGCGTTATTAGGTGTCCTCCCTCTGTCCGGATATCGGGTCCTTGCCAGGCCGTTTTCACCTTCTTCAACTTGGCGGCGAACTCGCCACTGCAGACGGAATAGTCGGCTCCAGTGTCGACGAGAGTGGTGACATTATGATCATTGAATCGCACGTCTAGATCGGTAGGCCATCGTCTGGGGTTACGGTTAAGTCTTGGCGTCGGATCACGGCTGCGTCGGCTTGCTCCGCTGCTGCTACGTCGCTTTGGTAGGTCTACTTTCGGCGGCGAAGTGTTGTCAAGGCTCTTGCCAGGCGCTATGCTGACACCTCGTCATGATGATTCGCGAATCTAGTTCGTCGGCGGCGGAGTATCTTCAGCATTGCGTCGTACAGCAACCGCACCTCCAACGGTTGCTGCCTTTAGTTTCCCGGGTAAGGGCTGTGATTTCGGCCCCGGGTTAGGCCGGCATACAGCCGGCGATGCGGCGAGATGTAGCGGCCTGGTGACGGCGAGCGTGAGGCTCGTCGTGGTTGCCACTGGGCTCTGGAGAGGTAGTCGGCGATGTCACGTGGCCGCTCGCCAATCTGTGGACGTGGCGCATTGAGGGCGAACCCTTCCAGGCCCACAAAAGCAAGCTACACTCGAAGCACAACAAAAGTGGAGAACACAGACGGCGAACGTCGAAATCTGATCAGCGGCGAAACGCGTCGGGTTTTATACATGAGTCATCGAAGGTCCCAGAATAATCCTTGGTACCCGCGTGTCTTCCAAAAAGTTCTAGATAATTCGCATCGCTCATACAATCACATTACATGAGCGTCGGTGACATGAGACAACAGATAGAAGCATCGATAACGTTCGAGAGACTTCCGATACATGCAGGCGCGTCCTGTGCCTAGCGATTACGTTTAACGTTTGTTGGCCGGTGAAAAGGGGTCACCGGTGAAAGATAAAAATGTATACGTGTCTATATGATTATGAAAGATTGAGTAAAGCAGCTTAAGACGTAACCTGCTTCCCTGTTCAAGCAAAAAGATCCAGTCAAGTTATTTTTTCCTCTTGCACTTAGAAAGCGGTTGTATATCCCTAGGTCGAACAGTGTAGCGACGGATTGGACTTTTTCTAGAGCATTATTGTGCAAAAAATTTATTGTTTTATTGTTCGGCTTTGCGTGCCAAAACCACGTATCTGATTATGAGGCATGCCGGGGTAGGGAACTCCGGATTAATTTAGTCCACCTGGGGTTCTTTAACGTTCACCCAATGCTGCATTGATATGCACATCAGAAACCGCATTCAACACAGGGCATGCCTACACCGACATTGGTAAAACTTGTTTTTTACGCTACTCTTTTACGTTAATACTTATGTGTTTTAAACTTTGTTGCAAGAAGTGAAGGGCATTCCCTGCATTTCTAACTACGGTATTAACATGTTATGACCAAGAGCCATCCTCGATCTGACAGCATAAGCCCTAAATATTTCACTGGTGAATTATTTTTTTAATTTAAACTGGCTACTTAACAAATATTTATATCTGATTTTGTTACATTTTTCTAGTGAAGCTAATGTCGACATAATTATTTATGTTTAGGAACATGCTATTAGTGACACACCATTTTTATACTCGCTTCAAGTCGGCCGCCAATAAAAACAATGACTCATTAGATGCCCTTGCACACAGTACACACTCATCCACAAAAATTGTATCCCGGTTCGATAATATCACACATATTGCTAATAAAAAACCTTGCACTCGGCCGCGCAACGCTTGAAACAGCGAAGCTGTGTGATCGTAGCCCAGCTTTTCCCGGTAGTGCACGCGAACTTTTCATCTTATCACTCATGTAGATGATAATTTCTTTTCGTGCGTCTCGGACTTACGGCCGACACTGCGCGTTGCACAGCGCAGCTTGCAACACCGACACCGCGTTCCAATGCCGACATTGCGTTCCAGGAGACCCGCTCCGCGAATGCGTCGCTCTCTCTCTCTCGCTCTCATAGCACGCAAAACCTCTTCACCTCGCAGATCACGAGAGTACAAACGTGCCAACTGTGGACGAATACGACGACGCTCGAACGCAATGCAGCCGTCGTGCAGCACGAACATGCGGCACGGGCCGTCGGTGCTGCCAGATTGCACTCCGGCGATGATGGCCGGAGTGCAATCGTCGCGATGTTGTTCAGCGCGCATGTCGCACATGTCAGTGAAAGCCAACATGCAGGTCTCCGGATCATGTGCAACAGGATCAGGAGGATCCACGGTATGACGAGACAGGTAGTCAGCGTCCTTGTGCAGATGTCCAGACTTGTAGATTACAATGAAAGAAAATTCCTGGAGCCGCAAAGCCCAGCGACCAAGCCGTCCTGTCGGGTCCCGGAGGGAAGACAGCCAGCAGAGGGCATGGTGGTCTGTAATGACCGAAAACGTGCGGCCGTACAAATATGGCCGGAACTTGGCGACAGCCCACACTAAAGCCAAGCACTCACGCTCGGTGATGGAGTAATTCCTCTCAGAAGGTGACAGCAGGCGGCTGGCGTAAGCTATCACGCACTCGGTACCATTCTGCTGCTGGGCGAGAACAGCACCGATGCCGTGGCCACTGGCGTCAGTGTGGACTTCGGTCGGTGCAGATGGATCAAAGTGGGCAAGTATGGGAGGGGTGGTCAGAAAGCCGATGAGAGCGGCGAACGCGTGAGCCTGCTCCGGGCCCCATGAGAAAGGCGTGTTCTTCTTTAGAAGATCTGCCAAAGGGCGAGCAACGTCGGCGAAGTTTTTCACGAAACGGCGAAAGTGAGAACACAGGCCGACGAAGCAGCGCACGTCAGAAGCAGAACGAGGCACAGGGAAACTGCGAACGGCGCGAACTTTATCCGGATCTGGTTGTACACCGGTTGCGTTAACGAGATGTCCCAACACGGTAATCTGAGGGCGCCTGAATTGACATTTCGTAGAGTTCAGCTGAAGGCCGGATTTTCGGAAGACCGCAAGAATTGCAGCGAGTCACGTGAGGTGGCTGCTGAACGTGGGAGTAAAAACAATAACGTCGTCAAGATAACAAAGACAGGTGGTCCATTTGTAGCCTCGCAGAAGAGAGTCCATCATTCGTTCAAATGTCGCAGGAGCATTGCATAGGCCAAAGGGCATCACTTTGAACTGATATAAACCATCAGGTGTTATGAAGGCAGTCTTCTCGCGGTCCATTTCATCAGTAGGAATCTGCCAGTAGCCGGATCGAAGATCAATGGACGAGAAGTATGCAGCTCCATGCAAGCAGTACAAGGCGTCTTTGATGCGTGGTAATGGGTAGACGTCCTTTCGTGTGATCTTGTTTAAATGGCGATAGTCGACGCAAAAAGGCCAGGTACCATCCTTTTTCTTCAGGAGGACGACTGGCAAAGCCCAAGGACTGGCTGATGGTTCGATGACCCCTTTGCGGAGCATTTTGTCCACTTCTTATTGGATTATTCTACGTTCAGCATGTGATACACGATAGGGACGCCGACGAATAGGATTCATGTCTCCAGTGTTTATACGGTGGTGCCGAAAGGGCAGTCGCCAAAATCAAAAATGTCACTGTACGATTCGAGCAGGAGACGGAGGTCTTGGCCTGAGCAGAGGTGAGGTCAGTTGCAATCATTTTGGCGAAGTCATCCATGAAATAATCAGAGCTGTGAGCTGCAATTGGTGCTAATAATCCACTCTGGGCAATCCATACTCTCAATGTCAAATTCGGACGTACTAGAAACGCTGGCCAAGAACATGCCGGCCGGAAGCACTTGAGGGCACAGGCTGAAGTTCAGAAGCGGGAGAACGACGTCATTGTTCGTAACCGTGATCAGCGTATGCGGAACAGCAACGTTTTGGTCAAAAGCACGTCGGCGATGGGGCGAAGCACATATTCACCGTCAGAAACCTGTGGCTGTGCGGTCAAAGCGACGTAAGTGACTGCCTCGGGTGACAGACAGCACATCTTGAGCGCGAGCACAGGCGCGGTGGCGGCGCGGTGCTTGGAGCATCGGCGAGTTGAGGCAGTTCCAACTGAAGGACGCCGGTTTCGCAGTCGATGAGAGCATAATGGTTGGATATAAAAGTCCAACCCAAGGATAACGTCGTGAGGGAAGTTGTCGATCACAGCTAAGAGAACAGAAGTAGGGCGGCCGGATACTTAAACGTACAGTACACATTCCGAGAACAACCAGCACGCCACCGTCGGCCACACGAAGCACTTGTGCAGCTGCTGGGGTGAGGACTAAACGTCTACGTAGGCTAGCACTCATCACAGATATGTGGGCTCCAGTGTCGACGAGTGCTTGGACAGGTACGCCGTCTACTTTGACGTCAATATATTTCTCTTTGTGGGCACAGACGAGGATTTGCTGCAGTAGTTGTCAATGCAGCACCACCTCTGAGGGCTGCAGTTCTTAGTTTTCCGAAGGAACGCGGTCGAACGCCACAGGGGTCGAAAGGCGACGTGGCTGCGGCGAACGGGAAGATGGGCGACGTGTTTGTGGTGAACGAGACTGGTGTCCGCGAGGCGATGGTGAGCGACTGTACCACGTGTTCCTGGCAGAGTTGTCGGCACTGTTAGACTCGGCGGAGGGCAAAACACGGCGGGAATTTCCATCAAAACGGTTCAGGTTGGTCGGCGTGCGAGGTGTGAGGGCCACGAGTTGCGACAGTATCGGGCGACATGACCAATACGGCGACAGGTAAAACATCGGCTGGTCGTCCGCAGTTCTCCACTCAGTCGGGTTGCGATAACGCGGAGAGAAGCGTCGCGGTGGATCAAACAGAGTAGAAGGGCGTTCGTTGGCTCTGGGGTTGGCGACAGCACAGACAGAATGTAAACCAATGCTTTCAAGTTCCTGGCGAACGATGGCTTGAACGAGAGGAACTGAAAGAGGGGTAGCGTCAGGGCGACGCGAACAGAAAGCTGCGGGCGCCATCGCTTCCAGTTCACGTCAAACGATTCGCACCACGTCCTTTGATGGCGACGCATGCTGCTGTGTGGGCTGATCTCACAAGTCGACGTTGCGGCAGTATTGGGAGTCTGGCGAATGGTTGCAGGACGCGGCGGCTTTTGGCCTGCTCGAATTGTCGGCACTCTTTAACGATAGAATCAACTGAAGAACAGTCTTCGCACATGAGCAGATTCAAGGCGTCGTCAGCGATTCCCTTCAGCACGTGCCCGACCTTCTCAGCTTCAGTCATGTCGTGATCGGCTTTACGACAAAGCGCCAGCACGTCCTGGATATACGAAACATAGGACTCTGTGGGGGATTGGGCGCGGGAGGCGAGTTCCTGCTTTGCGGTAATCTTACGGCCGGCTAGTTGGCCAAACAACTCTTTTAGCTTCTCTTTGCATTGGTGCCAGCTGGTCAGCTCCTCTTCGTGGTTTTCGTACCAGACCCTTGCCGTGCCTCTTAGGTACAACAACACGTTAGCTAGCATAAGCCTATAGGGTCCCATCTGTTGACTCCACTCACGCGTTCGTACATGGCCAGGCACTCTTCAACGTCGGTGCCATCGATCCCACAGAAAGTTCCGGGATCCTTGGCTTGTACAACCAAACCGATGGGGACGACGACGTAGCTGGCGACGGTGCCGTTGGAGGCGGCAACGACGTTGATCCCACGTGCTCACCGTCAGTCATGGTGGGGACGGTGATGCGACGTCCACTGCGGAGCTCCCTTTCCAACCTTGGTACCCCGCACCTCTCACCAATGTGTTACGGGGATGTTGGGGTAAAGACTGGATGCATTTACAATATATGCACAAGTACGGTTAGTGTGGTCAATATAGCTGACCAGCAACAACACGCAGCAGATGTAGATGCAGAGCCTTGGAGTTACTGGCACCTACCACTCTGGGGGATTGGCCAAGAACCGCGTAGTTTGAAATAACAATCAGAAAGGAGATTGTCACAAAAGAGCGCGTAATCCAAGCGCGCGCCGCGTGTCACGCAAGCCAGCGAAAGAACACGCCGGCCCCATGCCAAATTCAACAGAGGGGGAGAGCGCAGATGCCTCAAACAACAACGCGAACGGCACCTGGACGTCTATTGACCCTTTTCGCTGCGATCCCGAGGGCGCTGCCATATTTGATCACGTGGTGACGCGTCCATTGCTTGCCTCAACTGCCTCCGTTGCCTCTTGTTTACAATGGAAGTGTATGACGCCGGCACGGCTTAGAAAACGTCTGTTTTCGGAGATATCGTAGACGGTGACTAGGTGGACGACACGAAGCTTTGATCACAGCTTCAGAGAACATGCAAAAGCGCTTTCGGAGCTGATTGAGCTATGTCCAAACGGCGCAGGCAGTTTAAATGGTGCTTCTTCTAAAAGCGGGGCTAAATATGCATTACAAGATTTGCGATTATGAATTCAGTCAGGTAGTGTGTTTTGCTCTTTGTTCTTTATTCGGCAAATATTTTGAAGCAGTGGCTTGTCAGTTTGACTCACCCCCGTATTCACAAACGCACCTCGACTCGACCCTCCACTCGAAATGCTCCTTGAGGGCGGCTTTTCGTTTCACAAATCGCCCTCCACTCGAAACGCGCATGAGTGAAGAATAGCTCAAGCGTTTTACTCGAGAATCTCAAGGTAGCCTCGCAG